>NW_026464077.1:0-6254 GCF_027475565.1 Acinonyx jubatus
ACAGCAATAGATGGGTCTTGTTTTTTTTATCCATTCTGATACCCTATATGTATATATATACATACATACATATATACATGTATACATATATACATATGTGTGTATATATATATACATATATATACATATATACACTATATACACTTCATTTTTATCACATTATCTGCTTATCAAAATATATTATTAAAACTAAATAAGCAAATGACAATTAGGAAAATATATAGATAGATACAGATACAGATATAGATATAGATATATGTAGATATAAAATAAGAAGAGTCATTCTTTTTATGTAATTCAACAATTATTGCATTAAAAAATAAGTGAAAATGGGAACAAAATTCAAACAAACTTTTCACAGAAGAAGACATATGAGTAAGCAATAAGCACATGAAATCATATTCAGCATTATTATTTATCAGGGTAATGCAAATTAAAACCACAATGAATTAACATTTCCAACCAACTAAAATCACTAAAATAATTTTTTTAAGTGCTAACAATACCATACCCTGTGAAGCATGTGAATTTACTAGAGCTTTCATACATAGCTGAGGGATTTAAATGAAATATTTACTTTGTCAAATTCTTTGACAGATTTTTTTTAATGTTTATTTATTTTTCAGTCAGAGAAAGAGTGCTTAACCAAGGGGAGGGGGAAGAGAGGGGAAAAGAGAGGATCCAAAGTGGCCTTTGTGCTGACAGAAGCAAGCCCATTGTGGGGCTTGAACTCCAAAACCTTGAGATCATGACCTGAGTCAGATACTCATATGACTGAGCCATCCAGGTACCACGACAGATTTTTTTTTAATAAAGTACATGTCTTAGCAATTTCACTCATAGCTATTTACCAAAAAAAGGTTAAAAGGTGGGTCTACGAATGAATTGTGCAAGAATACTTATATCAGCCTTATTCATAACAGTTGAAAACTGAAAACAACTCAAATATTCATTGACTGAAGAGTAAATAACCAAACTTTGGAATATCCATATAATGGGATACTACTTAGCAATAATAATAATGAAATAACATGGTTGAATATCAGAAACATTATTCTGAGTGAAATACTACTTAGCAATAATAATAATGAAATAACATGGTTGAATATCAGAAACATTATTCTGAGTGAAATACTACTTAGCAATAATAATAATGAAATAACATGGTTGAATATCAGAAACATTATTCTGAGTGAAATAATCCAGCCACGAAAGAATACATGCTATGTGATTTCAGTTATATGAAGTTGAAGAACAATCAAATCTAATCTATGGTGATGAAACTCAAGAGTATAGATATCTTATTAGGAAGGGAAGAGTTACATAAAAGAAAATATTATGTATCATGTTTTTTCAGTAGTTTTATGAGTATATATAATCAATAAAATTAATCTAACTAAGCAGTTAGGATAAATTAATGACTTTAATAAATAAACAATGTGGTGTTAAATAAGAAACATTATCTAATGTTGGCTGTTCAATTTTTTCTGACCAAGATGAAATGGCAACCTGAATAATTACCATTGGCACAGCTATACTGTTTCATTTTATGGTACTTCCTGAGATACTGTTTGCTGACAGGTAACAGACATGATCTAAATCACTCTTTCAAACTCTTCAGACACAATCGGTTATCATCTCACAAAGTAATGAATCTGCCATACTAGAGAATCCCAGAAGGTATTGAAAGAATCAACCTCTCGAATTTTGTTTCTAACCTTACCCTTTCTTACTCTTGAAATACTTCAAATTCTAGCAGCTTTCCTCATTAGCGTCAGGCACAGAGATTTAGCATGAAATAAAAATACAAGTACCATCACTAGCTCTGTTATACAGGCAAAGATATGAAGTTAAATAGTGAAAGCACAAGAAAGAGAAGGAAGATTGAGAGTATGCAACAGGAGGGGAGATAAAGGAAGTGAACAAATAGGAAAAAGGAGAAGGGAAAGAAAAGGGTAGAGAAAAAGAGAAATAAAAGTTATTTACTTCTGATAAGAAAAAGAAAGGCTCAGTCCATGGTGAAAATTTATATTTTCAAACTACGTTTTTAATCCAGGAAGTGCCATAAATTGGATAGTAACAGATGATGTCTCAGTATCCCCAAAATAAGCACATTGGACAACTCCCCTACTCTACAAACACTAAATCCTTGTTTTACAATAAAGCAACTCCTCTCAGGATTAACACTTTTTATTTTTTGAGACACATCTTGTGCTTACTTAATGATCCTGGAATCTGTAATATATTTTTCCTCATGAAAGCTTCTTTAGCATCAGGAACCATCTGTTTCTTGTTACTTCCTTAGAATTTCAATTCTTTTTTTTCCCAATATATGAAATTTATTGTCAAATTGGTTTCCATACAACACCCAGTGCTCATCCCAAAAGGTGCTCTCCTCAATACCCATCACCCACCCTCCCCTCCCTCCCACCCCCCATCAACCCTCAGTTTGTTCTCAGTTTTTTAAGAGTCTCTTATGCTTTGGCTCTCTCCCACTCTAACCTCTTTTTTTTTTTTTCCTTCCCCTCCCCCATGGGTTTCTGTTACGTTTCTCAGGATCCACATAAGAGTGAAAACATATGGTATCTGTCTTTCTCTGTATGGCTTATTTCACTTGGCATCACACGCTCCAGTTCCATCCACATTGCTACAAAGGGCCATATTTCGTACTTTCTCATTGCCATGTAGTACTCCATTGTGTATATAAACCACAATTTCTTTATCCATTCATCAGTTGATGGACATTTAGGCTCTTTCCATAATTTGGCTATTGTTGACAGTGCTTCTATAAACATTGGGGTACAAGTGCCCCTATGCATCAGTACTCCTGTATCCCTTGGGTAAATTCCTAGCAGTGCTACAGCTGGGTCATAGGGTAGGTCTATTTTTAATTTTCTGAGGACCCTCCACACTGTTTTCCAGTGTGGCTGCACCAATTTGCATTCCCACCAACAGTGCAAGAGGGTTCCCGTTTCTCCACATCCTCTCCAGCATCTATAGTCTCCTGATTTGTTCATTTTGGTCACTCTGACTGGCGTGAGGTGATATCTGAGTGTGGTTTTGATTTGTATTTCCCTGATAAGGAGCGACGTTGAGCATCTTTTCATGTGCCTGTTGGCCATCCAGATGTCTTCTTTAGAGAAGTATCTATTCATGTTTTCTGCCCATTTCTTCACTGGGTTATTTGTTTGTCGGGTGTGGAGTTTGGTGAGCTCTTTATAGATTTTGGATACTAGCCCTTTGTCCGATATGTCATGTGCAAGTATCTTTTCCCATTCCGTTGGTTGCCTTTTAGTTTTGTTGGTTGTTTCCTTTGCTGTGCATAAGGTTTTTATCTTCATAAGGTCCCAGTAATTCATTTTTGCTTTTAATTCCCTTGCCTTTGGGGATCTGTCAAGTAAGAAATTGCTACAGCTGAGTTCAGAGAGGTCTTTTCCAGCTTTCTCCTCTAGGGTTTTGATGGTTTCCTGTCTCACATTCAGGTCCTTTATCTATTTTGAGTTTATTTTTGTGAATGGTGTGAGAAAGTGGTCTACTTGCAACCTTCTGCATGTTGCTGTCCAGTTCTCCCAGCACCATTTGTTGAAGAGACTGTCTTTTATCCATTGGATGTTCTTTCCTGCTTTGTCAAAGATTAGTTGGCCATACGTTTGTGGGTCTAGTTCTGGGGTTTCTATTCTATTCCATTGGTCTATGTGTCTGTTTTTGTGCCAATACCATACTGTCTTGATGATTACACCTTTGCATTAGAGGCTAAAGTCTGGGATTGTGATGCCTCCTGCTTTGGTCTTCTTGTTAAAAATTACTTTGGCTATTCGGGACCTTTTGTGGTTCTATATGAATTTTAGGATTGCTTGTTCTAGTTTCGACAAGAATGCTGGTGCAATTTTGATTGGGATTGCATTGAATGTGTAGATAGCTTTGGGTAGTATTGACATTTTGACAATATTTATTCTTCCAATCCATGAGCAGGGAATGTCTTTCCATTTCTTTGCATCTTATTCAATTACTTTCATAAGCTTTCTATAGTTTTCAGCATACAGATCTTTTACATCTTTGGTTAGATTTATTCCTAAGTATTTTATGCTTCTTGGTGCAATTGTGAATGGGATCAGTTTCTTTATTTGTCTTTCTGTTGCTTCATTGTTAGTGTATAAGAATGAAACTGATTTCTGTACATGGATTTTGTATCCTGCAACTTTGCTGAATTCATGTATCAGTTCTAGCAGACTTTTGGTGGAGTCTATCGGATTTTCCATGTATATTATCATGTCATCTGCAAAAAGTGAAAGCTTGACTTCATCTTTGCCAATTTTGATGCCTTTGATTTCCTTTTGTTGTCTGATTGCTGATGCTAGCACTTCCAACACGATGTTAAACAACAGCGGTGAGAGTGGGCATCCCTGTCGTGTTCCTGATCTCAGGGAAAAAGCTCTCAGTTTTCTCCCATTGAGGATGATGTTAGCTGTGGGCTTTTCATAAATGGCTTTGATGATGTTTAAGTATGTTCCTTCTATCCCGACTTTCTCAAGGGTTTTTATTAAGAAACGATGCTGAATTTTGTCAAAGGCCTTTTCTGCATCGATTGACAGGATCATATGGTTCTTATCTTTTCTTTTATTAATGTGATGTATCACGTTGATTGATTTCCGAATGTTGAACCAGCCCTGCATCCCAGGAATGAATCCCACTTGATCATGGTGAATAATTATTTTTATATGCTGTTGAATTCCATTTGCTAGTATCTTCTTGAGAATTTTTGCATCCATATTCATCAGGGATATTGGCCTGTAGTTCTCTTTTTTTTACTGGGTCTCTGGTTTAGGAATCAAAGTAATCCTGGCTTCATAGAATGAGTCTGGAAGTTTTCCTTCCCTTTCTATTTTTTGGAATAGCTTGAGAAGGATAGGTATTATCTCTGCTTTAAACGTCTGGTAGAACTCCCCTGGGAAGCCATCTGGTCCTGGACTCTTATTTTTGGGAGATTTTTGATAACCAATTGAATTTCTTCGCTGGTTATGGGTCTGTTCAAGCTTTCTATTTCCTCCTGATTGTGTTTTGGAAGAGTGTGGGTGTTTAGGAATTTGTCCATTTCTTCCAGGTTGTCCAGTTTGTTGGCACATAATTTTTCATAGTATTCCCTGGTAATTGTTTGTATCTCTGAGGGATTGGTTGTCATAATTCAATTTTCATTCATGATTTTATCTATTTGGGTCATCTCCCTTTTCTTTTTGAGAAGCCTAGTTAGAGGTTTGTCTATTTTGTTTATTTTTTCAAAAAACCAACTCTTGGTTTCGTTGATCTGCTCTACAGATTTTTTAGATTCTATATTGTTTATTTCTGCTCTGATCTTTATTATTTCTCTTCTTCTGCTAGGTTTAGGCTGCCTTTGCTGTTCTGTTTCTATTTCCTTTAGGTGTGGTGTTAGATTTTGTATTTGGGATTTTTCTTGTTTCTTGAGATACGCCTGGACTGTGACGTATTTTCCTCTCAGGACTACCTTCGCTGCATCCCAAAGCGTTTGGATTGTTGTATTTTCATTTTCGTTTGTTTCCATATATTTTTTAATTTCTTCTCTAATTGCCTGGTTGACCTACTCATTCTTTAGTAGGGTGTTCTTTAACCTCCATACTTTTGGAGGTTTTCCAGACTTTTTCCTGTGGTTGATTTCAAGCTTCATAGCATTGTGGTCCGAAAGTATGCATGGTATAATTTCAATTCTTGTAAACTATGAAGGGCTGTTTTGTGACCCAGTATGTGATCTATCTTGGAGAATGTTCCATGTGCCCTCGATAAGAAAGTATATTCTCTTGCTTTGGGATGCAGAGTTCTAAATATATCTGTCAAGTCTATCTGATCCAATGTATCATTCAGGGCCCTTGTTTCTTTATTGACCGTGTGTCTAGATGATCTATACATTTCAGTAAGTGGAGTGTTAAAGTCCCCTGCAATTACCACATTCTTGTCAATAAGGTTCCTTATGTTTATGAGTAATTGTTTTATATATTTGGGGGCTCCGGTATTCAGCGCATAGATATTTATAATTGTTAGCTCTTCCTGATGGATAGACTCTGTAATTATTATATAATGCCCTTCTTCATCTCTTGTTACAGCCTTTAATTTAAAGTCTAGTTTGCCTGATATAAGTATGGCTACTCCAGCTTTCTTTTGACTTCCAGTAGCGTGATAAATAGTTCTCCATCCCCTCACTCTCAATCTGAAGGTGTGCTCAGGTCTACAATGAGTCTCTTGTA
>NW_026464078.1:0-6173 GCF_027475565.1 Acinonyx jubatus
CACACACACACACACACACACACACAGTGTAACAGTGCATCTATATAATAATACAAATATAAATACACATTCATATATATGTGATTGTGATAGTCAGTTCTATGCATTAATTTGGCTAGGCTATATAGTTCCAAGTTATTCCATCAACACTTACCTAGGTGTTGCTTTGAGGGTGTTTTGTAGATGTGATTAAAGTCCATAACCAGTTGATTTTCGGGAAGGAAGATTATCCTAGATAATCTGGGTGGACCTGATTCAGTTATTTGAAAGGTCGTGAGAACAGAAGACCTGCATCTTCCCTGAAGAAGAAATTCTGTCTAGAGGAAGCAGTTTCAGTTTGTGCCTGACAGTTGCAGACAGTTCCCTTCCTGATGGCCTGCCCTATGATTTTCCCGCTTGCCTAGCCCGCCCTGAAAATTGCATAAGCCAAGTCCTTGCAATAAATCTCTTATTATATATTTCTTACTGATTCTGTTTCTCCAGTTGAGCCATGATTGACATATATATTTCTGTAACTTGCTTTTTCACTAGTAAAATGTCTTAGAGATGCCATTATATTTAATTGCTGAATAATAGCATGTAATATGACTATAATGTGTCTCATCTGATCATCCTGTTATTGGTGGGTATTTTAGTTGTTTAGATTCAAATTTAAATCAGATTCAAACTTATTTTCATTGGCTACTTTGGAAATTTGCTTTATTGACTTCTTGTATCCAGTATTACTATAATAAAGTCTAATACAAATCAGGTTCTGCTCCTTTGCTGATAATTATTTTTCTCCTTTGAAGGCTTTTAAGATATTATTCTTTTCCTGTAATATTTCATAAGAACATATTATTGGGGAGGAAAAAAATTTCCTTCTTCCCTTCAACATTATTTGGCTGGTCTAATAATTAAATTACCATATGACAGATAGGCAGGAAAAAACAAATTTAATTACATATGTATGAGGAGCACCATGAAAATATGATACTCCGGGGCAAGCTGAGGAGTTGCTGCGTATAGACCATCCTGAGCTAAGGAATGGGATAGGAGCCTGGTGCTTCAGAGGGGAGGAGGTGATTCACAGCACAATAAGGAGAGCAGATTTTTGGTAATTAGGTGTTTGCCCTACCATACAGATATAGCGTTCAGATAAAAAAAAAATTATCTCTGATAACAGCTGTTTTTCTGGACCAGATTCCCATCTAAATTCTTTTAGGTAGCCAAGGACCACTAAAAGCTTTTCCTGAGTTTTCTGAGTCTTGATTGTTTTCAGCTTAAAATTGTCCATGTGACAAAGTGACATACTCTGGGGAGACTTGTTTGAACCCTTTTAATATCTATGGTCATTTTTCATCTTGCTTCATTTTTAATAGTTCCTTTAAATCTGGAGACTGACTTCTTTTGATGGTCTCCTGTCATTACTTTTATTATTTGTGTGCAGCCCTCTTTCTCCATCTTCTCTCCTTGGAACTCCAATTCGATGGATGCAAGACTTTCTGGGACGTTCTTCCAAGCCTTAACTTTTATTTCATATTTTCTACCCATTCATTCTGTTGGACTGCATTTAGGGCCAGGTAATCAGTTTGATCTTCCAGCTCACTAGCAGGTTCTTTACTTGTGTCCATTCTATCATTCAGCTGACATACTTTTTATTTTAATAATAATATATGTATTTTTAAGATCTAAAATTGCAGTTTTATACCTGTTATCTTTTCATAGTTATGATGTTCTTCCATGGATATTGATTTCATTTTTATTAAAGCCTCAATTTGTTTGCTCTATTAAGCATTTTTCCCCTCCAGTATTAGTTCCATTAATGAAGTTTGGTACATCTCTTTTATGATACTGATTTTCCTCCTATATCTGGCAATTTTTGGTTTGGGTACTGTATGTGTCAAGCTCTGTCTCCAACGATGGGGAGAAGGAACAGGATATGTTACTGGATGAGGAACGCTAGGCATTCATTCCATAACCTTAGAGAGGAACGCTTTGTTCTGCTTGAGTGACACCCTTCACACGGGGCACTTCCCTGCATTCCCCCACCCTCCACCCCCCAGCTTACCTGTCCACACTCACTTCTCCAACCTGGAGCAGATGCCTCAGCTGCTTGCTCCTTGACAATGAGTAAGAAGGTCTTTGCAGTAGGAGGAAATGGGTCCATGCATCTAGCATCTATCTTGCATCCATCTTCTCTGAGTTTAGAAACTTACAGAGCATCCAGTTGCACAGCAGTTCTTTCTGGTGTGTGTTTTTGCCATGGCTTATCCCTCAGTCAGTCATCTCCTTTCTGTCTCTTAGAAATGCCTCAGAAATTTTTGTTCTCTCTTGCTCTCCAGCACTGTTATAGATTTTGGGTTTTTTTCCCCTGTCATTTCTAGGGATTTGGGGTAAGAGGGAAGATGGAAGAGTGTTTGTAGGGGTGCCTGGGTGGCTCAGTAGGTTAAGCTTTTGACTCTTGATTTCAAGTCGGGTCATGATCTTACAGTTGTGGGATCGAGCCCCATGTTGGGCTCCACTCTGCATGGGAGATTCTCTCCCTCTCCCTTTGCCCCTCCCCTGCTTTGTAATCTTGATTTTATCTCTTCACTGTATTGCCATTAAATATTTGGGAGGATTCAAGTTAAAAACCATACCTTTTTAAAAAAATAATAGTAATTATTTGAGAATTAAAAATAAATGATTGATTGGTAATCTAGAAATTAATTTTTTTAACAATACCCTATTCCCTTTTGTCAACCAAGTTCGCACATAGCACCATTAAATTTGCTGAAAGTTACAAAGGAAAGAATATCAGGTGTCTTGTTATGGACAATGTAATAAAAGAAAGCTCTAAGGAAATGGTTAAAAAATTGTAAGATCAGAGGCTAAGGAAAAGCCAAGGAAGAATAAGATGTGTGTTCATGTATGTGTGTCCACACACTTTTATTAGGATGCCTCATTAAGAGAAAGAGTTTCTGGAGAGGTGATTTGGAATGCAAAATCACCATCACAGAAAATGGAGTATAAAATTTCAAAGCATTAATCAATGAGGAAATCTAGTTTGGTAGTATGAAAACGGCAGGTATATTTCTGCTGTGATTCCCATTGATAATAGGAGCTATATTTAAAGACTGCGTGTACCCACTGAGCTTAAATTCTTAAAAGAAGATGCGTGATTGTGTTTTCTTGGTCAGGAGAGCCCTAATTCAAACGAGTTTCTACAATAAGGAAAAGGTAATTCTTTGGCTGCTTCATCATGAGCCTCAGTTGACTCTTGGCCCAAGATTTAATTGGCTCTGGGTTCGTATTGATGCTCTGCGTGTTTTTCCTATCAACCACTTTTGTTTGTGGATTAGATTTCTTCTTTCCCCCCTCTCTTTGTCTTTGCTTTTGGTTTTGGATTAAGACTGATATTTCTACTGTACGTGATCACTGTAATAGTGGCTTGTTTGATTTGCTAGGCATTTGGCTTTGTACCTGAAGCTTTAAACTGTGAGCTTCGTGTTGTTGTGCTAACAGCATAGTACAGAAAAAGAGGTCTTGGATTGTTCATCAATGTCATTTTGGTACCCTAGGAATGTTTCTGGATATGTGGAATAAGTGTCCAAAACAAGCTCATCAGTGATGTCTCAGGGATACATCATAAGTATTTCTATGTATAATTCTCTTTTTATGCTGATGTTTAACAAATATTAAATGTATATTCGGGACGAAATATTGTAGTCCAGCTTGGAAAAAAAAACCTTTCCTTGTATAGGCTGGCGTAAAGTTTCTTTCTTTCTGTCTTCCATTCATTAAGATTAAAGCACACTTACAAAAGCAAGCCCAACAATTACTGGCTACCACAATGGACGTCTTTCAACTTACTAGAGTATATTGACAGATTCAGACACTTCAACTGCATAGTGATAATGTATAACAAGAATGTGAATTCTGTTTTGTTTCTTGCATCTTGAAGGGTGAAATCCTTATATTTGTTAACTGTTAGGACAGATTAAATTCTTAACTCTCTGTAACACAAAATTTAACAAAAGCACATTTTGTAGGGTTCAAAACCAATTTCCTTATTACACTATAGGTGATGTGTACTCATTTGCTGCATAAAAGAGAAGAGATACCAGGATTGGGTAAGATTATTATCTTTCTTTGCTGTAACGTGTTTTTATACCAAGGAGAAATATGTGACATGTGAGCTTTAGTTTTCTCTAATTGATCACATCTTACATCAGTTCACTTCTTTCTCACATTCCCTGCTCCATTCTGCAACATGGTATCGAGGAGTCAGGACATTTGTAGTTGAATTTCCAAAATAGGATATTTGTCAGCAATAAATGCACATTAAGTGCTCTTTATCAAAGACTTCAAGTGATTGCATCATATTATCAATGTACAGTTGACATTTTTAATTCCTGTTGTAACAATGCATTTGAACTCAAATGTAGATGCTAAAGAAGAATAATCTCTAAGATTTCTTTTCCCTTCGGGAATGAGGGAAGGAAAGATTTCTCAGAGACTCTAGCCCACATATCATTAATGAAACAGTTAACACTGTATCAACTTAGCGTTGCTTCTTTTTTTTTAATTTCTTAAATGTTTTATTATTTATTTTTGAGAGAGAGAGAGCGCGCGCACACACACACACAAGCGGGGAAGGGGCAGAGAGAGAGGGCGACACAGGATTAGAAGCAGGTCCAGGCTCCGAGCTGTCAGTGAGGAGCCTGACATGGGGCTCAAACTCATGAACCGTGAGATCGTGATCTGAGTTGAAGTCAGACGCTTAACCCACTGAGCTACCCAGGCGCCCCAGCGTTGCTTCTTTTAACACAGTTGTATTTTAATGTAGTTGTTCGTTGTAAACCTTGCTGCAAACATTTTCAATTTTTTCTCTAACTTTGCTTTTGAATAAATTGCAATACCAATTTATTACTTTACCCTGGGAGTTATATAAAGCAGGCAAAGTTTTCTTTTGTGGACTAACCTTCTTCCTTTGTAATAAAGTTATGTGGGAAGTCACAGTTTTACATTTTAAGAGATTTCAGCGCAGTGGTTCTTCATGTTTTGGGATGTGAATATCTGATGAAAGCCATGTGACCTCTTCACAGGGAAAACGTGCATGTGCACATATGTTCATGGTTTTGCCTGTTTTTAGGAGCTCATGACTCCCTGGGTTTCATTTTTGACTTAGTAACTGTTTCAGAGCAGAATAGATTCTTTGATGGTCACTTTGCCAGTACTGCAAATGGGACAGCATTGTGATTAAACCCCTATTTTTAAATTTTTTTAATGTTTATTTATTTTTGAGAGAGAGACAGCATGAATGGGTGAGGAACAGAGAGAGAGAGAGGGAGACACAGAATCCGAAGCAGGCTCCAGGCTCTGAGCTGTCAGCACAGAGCCCGACGCGGGGCTTGAAACCACGAACCGTGAGATTATGCCTGAACCAAAGTCAGACACTCCACCAACTAAGCCACCCCGGTGCCCCAAACCCCTATTAAAAAAAAAATTTACTGTGTGGAATTTGCACATGTAATACTAATTGTGACAAACCAGAGTCTGTAAGCAGTAATGTAAGACTGAAAAAAAATGAGGCTGCTTGGTTCAATCCCTGATAATATAACCTAGGACAGGAAGACAGGAAGTTATGTTTGTGTCATTGGTAGCAATACATCCAGCCCTTACATTCAGTTACCTGGGGGTAGCATCGTGCACCAGTTAGTGGCATGGGCTCTGTAGTCAGGCGCCTGTGTTCACCTCCCAGCTGGGCGACATCTTGCGTGTGTAACTTTGGGCAAGTTACGTGGGGCCTAACCAGAGTCCTTGCTTCTAAGGAGTGTAAAATAGTGCTAGCACCTTGTACAAACTCAGTAAATGCACAGTGCACCACAAGATAACTATGCCAGTATTTATAATATAGAGAAAGCAATTGTTTTGGTTATGCCTTTCTGATCTCCACTTTTGTGCCAGTTCAGTGAAAAGGACTCATCTAGAAAGAGTTTCTTAGACTTTCCTGTGGTGTCCTGACTGAGCCGTCTGCCTCCAGCACAATCCCTGGGAAAGATGGGGTACAGTAAGGACAGATGGGTCCCCACATGCAGCCATGCTGGCAAGCTCCTAGAACATGGGTAATCTGCGGTGCTTTTCAGGTCTTCAGACTAAGGGTAGGAAGCCTTCTGCCTTCCCTTTCTGCAGTTTGTAGTCTGAATTGG
>NW_026464079.1:0-5947 GCF_027475565.1 Acinonyx jubatus
AGGAGGGTCCCGGTTTGGGGCAGGGTTAGGGTTAGGGTTAGGTCTCAGGAGGCTCCAGGCGCCGAACGCACAGCAGGGCAGTCATCTCGCGAAGGGCTGCGTTGAGGGCGCAAGGGAGGGTGCCGGTCAGGATCACTCTTTGGCTGCCAAGACCACACACGTCGATGGGCCCCTGGTCGAGGAGGCCTCCGGAATCCTCTCGGGCAGCTGCAGCCGGACCTGGGAAACCACATGCTTCGCTTCCAGGTTCCATGCCGCGTGAGACTGCACCGCTTCTGGACCACAGGCGCGTGGTGGTGTCACACGTTGGTATTGGGTCCCCACGGGGAGACAGCCTTAGCTCGTGTTAGGGTTCGGCCCAGGGACATCGCCAGGGCCGAAGCGACTCTGGTCTCGTGACCTCCCTCAGGGCTGAAGTGAGGGCCCATGTGACAAGGCGGCTCACGTGCAGGGTTCGGGTTCGAGGCAGGCTTAGGTTTCCCTGGAGGGTCCAGGTTCGGGGTAGGGTTAGGGTTAGGGTTAGGTCCCAGGAGGCTCCAGGCGCCGAACGCACAGCAGGGCAGTCGTCTCCCTCAAGGGCTCAGTGGAGGGCAGAAGGGACAGTGCCCATCAGATTCAGCCTTTGGCTGCCAAGCCCATACAAGTCGATGGGCCCCTGGTCAAGGAGGCCTCCGGAATCCTCTCGGGCAGCTGCAAGCGGGCCAGGCTAACCACGTGCTGAGCTTCCCCGTTCCATGCCGAGTGAGACTGCACCTCTTCTGGACCCCAGGCGCATGGTGTTGTCACACGTTGGAATTGGTACCTCACGGGGAGACAGCCTTAGCTAGGGTTAGGGTTTGGCCCAGGGACGTCGCCAGGGCCGAAGCGACTCTGGTCTCGTGATAGCCGTCGAGGGCTGAAGTGAGGGCCCGTGCGCCCAGGCGCTCAAGTGCAGGGTTCGGGTTCGAGGCAGGCTTAGGTTGCCCCAGGAGGGTCCCGGTTTGGGGCAGGGTTAGGGTTAGGGTTACGTCCCAGGAGGCTCCAGGCGCTGCACGCACAGCAGGCCACTTGTTCCCCGAAAGGCTGAGCTGAGCTCACAAGGGACGGTGCCGGTCAGGATCAGTCTTTGGCTGCCAAGGCCACAACGTCGAGGGTCCCCTGGTCTAGGAGGCCTCCGGAATCCTCTCGGGCAGCAGCACACGGGCCTGGCAAACCACATGCTGAGCTTCCAGTTTCCATGCCGATGAGCCTGCACCGCTTCTGGACCCCGGGAGCGTGGTGATGTCACACGTTGGAACTGGGTGCCCACGGGGAGATAGCCTTAGCTAGGTTTCCGGTTCGGCCCAGGGACGTCGCCAGAGCCGAAGCGACTCTGGTCTCGTGATCTCCCTCGACGTTGAAGTGAGGGCCCTTGCGACAAGGCGGCTCAAGTGCACGGTTAGGGTTCGAGTCAGGCTTAGGTTTCGCTGGAAGGTCCCGCGTCGGGGTAGGGTTAGGGTTAGGTTTAGGTCCCAGGAGGATCCAGGCGCCGAACGCAGAGCAGGGCAGTGGTTTCCCTGAAGGGCTGCGTTGAGGGCACAAGGGAGGGTGCCGGGCAGGATCAGACTTTGGCCGCCAAGGCCACACACGTCGATGGGTCTTTGGTCGAGGAGGCCTCCGGAATCCTCTCGGGCAGCGGCCCGCGGGCCTGGGAAACCACCTGCTGAGCTTCCACCTTCCATGCGCAGGGATCCTGCACCGTTTCTGGACCCCAGGCGCGTGGTGTTGTCACACGTTGGAATTGGCTCAACACGGGTGACGTCTTCATCTAGGGTTAGGGTTCGGCCCTGGGACGTCGCCAGGGCCGAAACGACTCTGGTCTCCTGATCTCCCTCGAAGGATGCAGTGAGGGCCCATGCCAGCAGACGTCCCAAGGGCAGGGTTAGAGTTCGAGGCAGGCTTAGGTTTCCCTGGAGCGTCCCGGTACGGGGTAGGGTTAGGGTTAGGGTTAGGTCTCAGGAGGCTCCAGGCGCCGAACGCACAGCAGGGCAGTCATCTCGCGAAGGGCTGCGTTGAGGGCGCAAGGGAGGGTGCCGGTCAGGATCACTCTTTGGCTGCCAAGACCACACACGTCGATGGGCCCCTGGTCGTGGAGGTCTCCGGAATCCTCTCGGGCAGCTGCAGCCGGACCGGGGAAACCCCATGCTTCGCTTCCAGGTTCCATGCCGCGTGAGACTGCACTGCTTCTGGACCACAGGCGCGTGGTGGTGTCACACGTTGGTTTTAGGTCCCCACGGGGAGACAGCCTAAGCTCGTGTGAGGGTTCGGCCCAGGGACATCGCCAGGGCCGAAGCGACTCTGGTCTCGTGACCTCCCTCAGGGCTGAAGTGAGGGCCCATGTGACAAGGCGGCTCACGTGCAGGGTTCGGTTCGAGGCAGGCTTAGGTTTCCCTGGAGGGTCCAGGTTCGGGGTAGGGTTAGGGTTAGGGTTAGGTCCCAGGAGGCTCCAGGCGCCGAACGCACAGCAGGGCAGTCGTCTCCCCGAAGGGCTCAGTGGAGGGCAGAAGGGACAGTGCCCATCAGATTCAGCCTTTGGCTGCCAAGCCCATACAATTCGATGGGCCCCTGGTCAAGGAGGCCTCCGGAATCCTCACGGGCAGCTGCAACCGGGCCTGGCAAACCACGTGCTGAGCTTCCCCGTTCCATGCCGAGTGAGACTGCACCTCTTCTGGACCCCAGGCGCATGGTGTTGTCACACGTTGGAATTGGTACCTCACGGGGAGACAGCCTTAGCTAGGGTTAGGGTTCGGCCCAGGGACGTCGCCAGGGCCCAAGCGACTCTGGTCTCGTGATAGCCGTCGAGGGCTGAAGTGAGGGCCCGTGCGCCCAGGCGCTCAAGTGCGGGGTTCGGGTTCGAGGCAGGCTTAGGTTGCCCCAGGAGGGTCCCGGTTTGGGGCAGGGTTAGGGTTAGGGTTACGTCCCAGGAGGCTCCAGGCGCTGCACGCACAGCAGGCCACTTGTTCCCCGAAAGGCTGAGCTGAGCTCACATGGGACTGTGCCGGTCAGGATCAGTCTTTGGCTGCCAAGGCCACAACGTCGAGGGGCCCCTGGTCTAGGAGGCCTCCGGAATCCTCTCGGGCAGCGGCACACGGGCCTGGCAAACCAAATGCTGAGCTTCCAGTTTCCATGCCGATGAGCCTGCACCGCTTCTGGACCCCGGGAGCGTGGTGATGTCACACGTTGGAATTGGGTGCCCACGGGGAGATAGCCTTAGCTAGGTTTCCGGTTCGGCCCAGGGACGTCGCCAGAGCCGAAGCGACTCTGGTCTCGTGATCTCCCTCGACGTTGAAGTGAGGGCCCTTGCGACAAGGCGGCTCAAGTGCACGGTTAGGGTTCGAGTCAGGCTTAGGTTTCCCTGGACGGTCCCGCGTCGGGGTACGGTTAGGGTTAGGGTTAGGTCCCAGGAGGATCCAGGCGCCGAACGCAGAGCAGGGCAGTCGTTTCCCTGAAGGGCTGCGTTGAGGGCACAAGGGAGGGTGCCGGGCAGGATCAGACTTTGGCCGCCAAGGCCACACACGTCGATGGGTCTTTGGTCGAGGAGGCCTCCGGAATCCTCTCGGGCAGCGGCCCGCGGGCCTGGGAAACCACCTGCTGAGCTTCCACCTTCCATGCCCAGGGATCCTGCACCGTTTCTGGACCCCAGGCGCGTGGTGTTGTCACACGTTGGAATTGGCTCAACACGGGTGACGTCTTCATCTAGGGTTAGGGTTCGGCCCTGGGACGTCGCCAGGGCCGAAACGACTCTGGTCTCCTGATCTCCCTCGAAGGATGAAGTGAGGGCCCATGCCAGCAGACGTCCCAAGTGCAGGGTTAGAGTTCGAGGCAGGCTTCGGGTTCCCTGGAGGGTCCCGGTTCGGGGTAGGGTTAGGGTTAGGGTTAGGTCTCAGGAGGCTCCAGGCGCCGAACGCACAGCAGGGCAGTCATCTCGCGAAGGGCTGCGTTGAGGGCGCAAGGGAGGGTGCCGGTCAGGATCACTCTTTGGCTGCCAAGACCACACACGTCGATGGGCCCCTGGTCGAGGAGGCCTCCGGAATCCTCTCGGGCAGCTGCAGCCGGACCTGGGAAACCACATGCTTCGCTTCCAGGTTCCATGCCGCGTGAGACTGCACCCCTTCTGGACCGCAGGCGCGTGGTGGTGTCACACGTTGGTATTGGGTCCCCACGGGGAGACAGCCTTAGCTCGTGTTAGGGTTCGGCCCAGGGACATCGCCAGGGCCGAAGCGACTCTGGTCTCGTGACCTCCCTCAGGGCTGAAGTGAGGGCCCATGTGACAAGGCGGCTCACGTGCAGGGTTCGGGTTCGAGGCAGGCTTAGGTTTCCCTGGAGGGTCCAGGTTCGGGGTAGGGTTAGGGTTAGGGTTAGGTCCCAGGAGGCTCCAGGCGCCGAACGCACAGCAGGGCAGTCGTCTCCCCGAAGGGCTCAGTGGAGGGCAGAAGGGACAGTGCCCATCAGATTCAGCCTTTGGCTGCCAAGCCCATACAAGTCGATGGGCCCCTGGTCAAGGAGGCCTCCGGAATCCTCTCGGGCAGCTGCAACCGGGCCTGGCAAACCACGTGCTGAGCTTCCCCGTTCCATGCCGAGTGAGACTGCACCTCTTCTGGACCCCAGGCGCATGGTGTTGTCACACGTTGGAATTGGTACCTCACGGGGAGACAGCCTTAGCTAGGGTTAGGGTTCGGCCCAGGGACGTCGCCAGGGCCGAAGCGACTCTGGTCTCGTGATAGCCGTCGAGGGCTGAAGTGAGGGCCCGTGCGCCCAGGCGCGCAAGTGCAGGGTTCGGGTTCGAGGCAGGCTTAGGTTGCCCCAGGAGGGTCCCGGTTTGGGGCAGGGTTAGGGTTAGGGTTACGTCCCAGGAGGCTCCAGGCGCTGCACGCACAGCAGGCCACTTGTTCCCCGAAAGGCTGAGCTGAGCTCACAAGGGACGGTGCCGGTCAGGATCAGTCTTTGGCTGCCAAGGCCACAACGTCGAGGGGCCCCTGGTCTAGGAGGCCTCCGGAATCCTCTCGGGCAGCGGCACACGGGCCTGGCAAACCACATGCTGAGCTTCCAGTTTCCATGCCGATGAGCCTGCACCGCTTCTGGACCCCGGGAGCGTGGTGATGTCACACGTTGGAACTGGGTGCCCACGGGGAGATAGCCTTAGCTAGGTTTCCGGTTCGGCCCAGGGACGTCGCCAGAGCCGAAGCGACTCTGGTCTCGTGATCTCCCTCGACGTTGAAGTGAGGGCCCTTGCGACAAGGCGGCTCAAGTGCACGGTTAGGGTTCGAGTCAGGCTTAGGTTTCCCTGGACGGTCCCGCGTCGGGGTAGGGTTAGGGTTAGGGTTAGGTCCCAGGAGGATCCAGGCGCCGAACGCAGAGCAGGGCAGTCGTTTCCCTGAAGGGCTGCGTTGAGGGCACAAGGGAGGGTGCCGGGCAGGATCAGACTTTGGCCGCCAAGGCCACACACGTCGATGGGTCTTTGGTCGAGGAGGCCTCCGGAATCCTCTCGGGCAGCGGCCCGCGGGCCTGGGAAACCACCTGCTGAGCTTCCACCTTCCATGCCCAGGGATCCTGCACCGTTTCTGGACCCCAGGCGCGTGGTGTTGTCACACGTTGGAATTGGCTCAACACGGGTGACGTCTTCATCTAGGGTTAGGGTTCGGCCCTGGGACGTCGCCAGGGCCGAAACGACTCTGGTCTCCTGATCTCCCTCGAAGGATGAAGTGAGGGCCCATGCCAGCAGACGTCCCAAGGGCAGGGTTAGAGTTCGAGGCAGGCTTAGGGTTCCCTGGAGGGTCCCGGTTCGGGGTAGGGTTAGGGTTAGGGTTAGGTCTCAGGAGGCTCCAGGCGCCGAACGCACAGCAGGGCAGTCATCTCGCGAAGGGCTGCGTTGAGGGCGCAAGGGAGGGTGCCGGTCAGGATCACTCTTTGGCTGCCAAGACCACACACG
>NW_026464080.1:0-5912 GCF_027475565.1 Acinonyx jubatus
CGATTCCGTCTACTTTGATGGCAGTAGGCGTTGTCAGGATGACCTGGAAGGGTCCTTTCCACCTGGGCTCCAGAGTTCCCTGCCGATGACGTTTGACAGAGGACCCAATCCCCTGGCTGGAATTGATGTGGAATAGGCGGGGGTCCAGTCTCATAGAGTTCCTTTAATTTGGGCCATACATCTTCATGGACCCTCTGCAAGGCTTGTAGGGAGAACAAGAATTCAAGACTATTATCGTTCTCAGCTTTGACAAGGTTATCTTTTAGGTTAGGGATGATGGGGGGTGGTCTACCATGTATTATTTCATAGGGTGTGAGTCCCAGTTTGTATGGGGAATTACGCACCCTGAACAGAGCGTAGGGGAGAAGGACCACCCAATTAGTGCCAGTCTCCATGGTTAATTTAGTTAGGGTCTCCTTTAAGGTTCTGTTCATTCTCTCTACCTGTCCTGAGCTTTGGGGTCGGTATGCACAATGTAATTTCCACTCAGCCCCAAGTATGGAAGCCAGTCCCTGACTTACCTTAGAGACGAATGCAGGCCCATTGTCTGACCCTATCATTACTGGAAAACCATACCTGGGCAGGATTTCTTCTAGGATCTTTTTGGCTACAATCTGTGCCGTTTCATTCTTGGTTGGAAAGGCTTCAGTCCATCCTGAAAAGGTATCTACAAAAACTAGCAAATACTTATATCCATATTTTCCTGGTTTTACCTCAGTGAAATCTACTTCCCAATAGGTCCCCGGTCTGCTCCCTCTTTGTCTTACCCCTGTTGTCCGAGGATTGCTACTCGCATTGTTGAGTTGGCACACTGTACATTTAGTGACTACTTGATCGACCTTACCAGAGACATTTCTGATTTTTAGTCCAGTCTGTCTCAGTAAGTCCAACATTCGCCGGGAACCTAAGTGGGTGCTGGGATAGATCCGCTCTAGAACTTGCCATCCTAGTTTATCTGGGAGTATAATGTTGCTTTTAGAGTCTCTCCACCAGCCATCTTTGATTCGGGTCATAGGAAGTTTACTCATCCATTGAATGTCACTTTCTGAATACTCAGGGCTGGGGGGCAATTCCCGGGGTCCGGGGTCTGGCAGCTGTAGGGTCAGCAATTGCGCTGGGGGCCGAGCTATGTTTTTTGCAGTCTGATCGGCCAAATTGTTGCCCCGGGAAATTGGGTCGGTTGTCTTCTGGTGTCCTGGGCAATGTACAATTGCTAGCTTTTTGGGTTCCCATAAGGCTGCTAGCAGGGCTAGAATCTCTTCTTTATTTCTGATGTCTTTCCCTTCAGCTGTGAGGAGCCCCCTTTCTCTGTATATCGCCCCATGTACATGAGCGGTGGCGAAGGCATATCGGCTATCAGTGTACACGGTTAGCTTGCGGTCTCTTCCTAACTTTAGGGCCTGGGTTAAGGCTATTAGCTCAGCCTTCTGGGCTGAGGTTCCAGGGGGTAAAGCTTCTGCCCACACCACCTCGGTCTCTGAAGTCACGGCCGCCCCCGCATACCTTTGTCCCTGGTGAACGAAGCTGCTTCCATCGGTGAACCAGATGGCATCTGCGTCCGATAATGGCTGATCCTGCAAGTCTTCCCGGACCCCATAAACTTGAGCCAGTATGTCGGCGCAGTCATGAAGTGGGGTTCCCATGTCTGGGTCTGGCAGCAGTGACGCTGGGTTCAGCGCCGTTGGGGGGGTGAAGACGACCCTGAGGGGGTTCAACAGCAGTCCCTGGTAATGAGTGAGTCGGGCATTGCTCAGCCATCGGTCAGGCGGCTGCTTGAGGATGCCCTCGATGGCATGCGGGGTGGTGACTCGTAGCTCTTGGCCCATGGTCAGCTTATCAGCGTCCTTTACCATTAGGGCAGTGGCTGCAATCATCCGGAGACAGGGTGGCCATCCGGCGGCCACTGGATCTAGCTTTTTAGACAGATAGTCTACTGGCCTGCACCAAGGGCCCAAGTTCTGGGTTCGCACCACCTTGGCTATGCCCCGGTTTTCATCTACATATAGGTGGAAGGGTTTGGAGACATCGGGGAGTCCCAGGGCAGGTGCTGATAGCAGAGCAGTTTTGATTTGTTGGAAGGCCTGTTCGGCTTCTTCCGTCCAACTAAAGAGCTGTTGATCTTTTGTTGCCTGGTATAAAGATTTTGCTAATTCAGCAAACCCTGGTATCCATAGTCTGCAGAACCCAGCCGACCCTAGGAATTCCCTCACCTGCTATGGTGTCTGCGGTCTGGGAATACGAAGGACAGTCTCCTTCCGGGCATCCGTTAGCCAGCGTTGCCCCCCTCTCAGTAAGTAACCCAGGTAAGTTACCTCTGACTTGCAGATTTGAGCCTTCTTTGCTGAGGCACGGTAGCCTAAAGTTCCCAGAGTTCGCAGGAGACCTTCGGTTCCCTGGATGCAGGTTTCGGGTGTCTCGGCAGCTATTAAGAGATCATCAACATACTGTAGGAGAGTTATATTAGGGTGTTGTTGGTCTGTACTCACTTAAATCTTCGTGTAGAGCCTCGTCGAACAGGGTCGGAGAGTTTTTGAATCCTTGTGGCAGTCTGGTCCAAGTGAGCTGGCCATTTATGCCCCTGTCTGGATCTGTCCACTCGAATGCAAATAGCTCTTGACTTTTAGGCGCTAGTGGTAGGCTGAAAAAAGCATCTTTTAGATCTAGAACAGTATACCATTGTTTTTCTGGGCTGAGGGCGCTCAGGAGAGTATAGGGGTTAGGAACGGTTGGATGTATGTCCATTACCCGCTTATTGACTTCTCTCAGGTCCTGCACTGGTCTGTATTCCCCGCTGTTGGGTTTGCGCACGGGCAGCAGGGGGGTATTCCATGCTGAGTGGCAGGTGCGTAGGACCCCGAAGTCAAGGAGGCGGCGGATGTACGGTGTGATGCCATTTTTGGCTTCCGTGGGCATAAGGTATTGGCGCACACGGACGGGGTCGTCCCGGGCTTAACCTCTATAAATAGGGCTGGACGATGTTTTGCTAACCCCATACCACCTATTTCTGCCCACGCGTCTGGGAAGCGTTGAAGCCAAGGCTCGATGCCCTGATCCCGAGGAGTGGGTTCCTGATGGAGCCTATATTCATCCTCTAGTCTCACAGTAAGTACAGATATGGGTTGGTTGTGGAAGTCAGTCACTGTGGGCCCCCCCGGTTGGAAATGAATTTGGGCCCCCATTTTGGTAAGCAAATCCCTCCCCAACAGGGGGCAGGGGCTGTCGGGAATGACCAGGAAGGAGTGGGTTACCTTCCCAGTTCCTAAGTCCACAGTCCTCTGAGTTGTCCAGGGGTACTTCTTTATTCCAGTGGCCCCTTGTACCCAGGATGATTTTTCAGATACTTTTCCATGGGGCTTGACCAGAACTGAGTGCTGTGCCCCGGTATCAACTAGGAACTGGACCGGGGTCCTCTCCACTTGCAACGTTACCGTAGGTTCGGGGAGGGGATCCGAACCCCGTCCTCCCTATTCTGTATCTTGGGTAAACAGTATGGGGGCTATTTTAGGCTGCCATTGCCCTTGGCTGGGGCGGGGTTGTTTCTTCTTGGGGCATTCTAGTATCCAATGGCCTTTCTCTTTACAATAGGCTCATTGATCTTTATCTAAGTGCCGCCTGGGAGGGCGCATTGTTTGAATGCCTTCTGGGGGTGGCTGTTCTTTCTGGACTATAGCGGCCAGGACTTTAGTCATTTTCTCTGTGGCCTTGATCTGTCTCTCTCCTGGGGCGTCCCTGTTGTTGTAGACCCGTTGTGCTATACGGAGCAGATCCTGGATCTGTTTACCTTCTAAATCCTCTAGCCTTTGGAGTTTCCTTTTAATGTCAGGAGCTGCTTGATTTACAAAGGACATAACGACTGCAGCCTGGTTTTCAGGGACTTCTGGATCCATGGGGGTAAACTGCCTAAAGACTTCCATTAATCTCTCTAAGTAAGCAGCTGGACTCTCTGCCTTTCCCTGTATGACCGAATATACCTTAGCCAAATTGGTGGGCTTGCGAGCTGCAGCCCGGAGACCCACCATTAGAGTCTGGCGATAAATGAGTAGCCTTCCCCTACCTTCTGCTGTGTTGTAGTCCCACTCGTCCTGTGGAGGCCTGGTTAGGGGGAAAGCCACATTAATGAGGTCAGGGTTAGATGTCGGCCGACTGTCGTCTCCGGGAACCAGCTTTCTTGCTTCTAATTGGATCCTCTCTCGCTCCTCTGTAGTGAACAGGATGCGGAGAAGCTGCTGACAGTCGTCCCAGGTGGGCTGGTGGGTGAACATGACACTGTCTAAAAGAGCTATTAGATCTTTAGGGTTATCAGAGAATCGAGCGTTCTGCGTTTTCCAGTTGTAAAGGTCACTGGTGGAAAAAGGCCAATACTGGAGTCGGGGGTTGCCTGTTTCATCGGGGGGTCCTATTTCCCGCAGGGTTAGGGCCACAGTGGAGTCAGGGAGGCGAGAGTTCAGCTCACGCTGGGTGCACCCGCGGGTACGGCCGGCTGGCCCCTCGTGGTTGGTTACATTTTCAATGGGGCTCAGCGCGGCTGCTGCCTCCTGTCCTCCTGGTTCCGGCGCAGCTACTGCTTCCCGTCCTCCTGGTTCCCCTAGGGGGGCAACTAGCGGGGCGACTGGTGGGGCGGCTGCCGCAGGCAGGGCCTGGGGTGCGAGGGGAGGGGGATGATAGGGTGGAGGGTCTAGGGATAGTTGGTCCTGACTATCGGGCAATATGGGATACAAGGGCGCGGCTGGTGTCCTTGATTTTGGGGGACCTGCAGGCCGCATGGCAAGGACCTTACACGTTCCTGAGGATAGGAAGGGGGCCAACCAAGGGGGTGGATTTTCCACTAAACTCTGCCATACAAGAATGTAGGGAATCTGATCCGGGTGTCCCTCGCGACCCCGGTAGAAAAATCTTTGACTTCACCTTAGCAATTATAGGGAGGCAGAAAGTTCCTTCGGTTGGCCATCCAACACCGAAGGTTGGCCATTCGGAGCGGCAGAGGGTTATTAAATTTTCCCCTCCAGATGTCTAGACTCAAATTCTGTCCTCTGGTTCTAACATCCCTGAAGTTAGCAACAAGGAGAGAAAGAGGAGTGCTTTGAGATTGGCCCATCTGTATCCTGGAGGTGGAGAAAAGGATTAAAAGGAGAAACAGTAAAGTTATGAGGATTTCTGGTGCGCCAGGCCAGGTCACCTGTGAAAGAGAAGGGGTTCAACACTTAAAGGTTATAGAATAGAGAACATACAACACATAGATCGCTAGTGTGTTTCGGGTGTCTGTAACCCGAACAGAAAAGTCTCCGATGGGCCCAAAAAGGTGCCCCAGACGGGTGCCAGTGGACGTCTCCTACTGGACCCGACTGACTGCCCTATAGCGCGTCTGCCACGGCTGTGGGTGTCAGTCCCCGATACAGATCCCGCGCGGGAGAGAGCCAGAAAATGAACACAGACGATATTAACAGACAGAAACGGACAGAGCCGGCTTCACTTACCGATCGCTTCAGGGACGACCCGTTGACTTGGGGTCTGGAGGGCTTGGGGGTATCCCAGGATGAGCCCCCAAATGATATGCCCCAAATTCCGGGTGACCCTCAAGAAACAAACCACCAGAGTCCAGAGTCAAAGCCAAGCGGCAAGGGCCGTTTATTGCAGGTTCGAACCCAGACCTCCACGCACCCGTCGTCAGTGATCGCTAAGGAGTGCCCGAGTGAGGTTTTTACAGCCTTTTTATAGACAGGCACAAAACAAGTTATGGGGAAGTTAGGGATCTTTCCACGGGTTACAGAGCTGTTATTGGTTGATATTTAAATTTGAACACTCAGCAAAACTTGACTGGTTCCCGCCTTTGGGTCAAACCACAACCGGGCATGCCCCTGGCTGGTTCTGGGTACCGGGCGGGGGGGGGGGGGGGGTCTTTCTTTGCAGTTGTG
>NW_026464081.1:0-5782 GCF_027475565.1 Acinonyx jubatus
CATCTAAAAGAGAGAATGGCTGCTGCGGAAGATAAGGTAGGACATGAGAGACAGCGGCTGAGTGCCCCCGTCCTCACAGAGGAGACGCTCACGTTGTGATCCTGAGGAGCAGCGTGGAGCAGAGGCTAACAGCCACTGCAGAAAGTAGAAATGATTCTTTCACGCGGAAAAACTGCAGGCTGTTACCCACTGCCTACGTTAAGTTCCCAGTGTCCTGTGCCCGCCCGACGTATGTGTGCGGGAAGGTGCGTCTCACTGTCTAGAAGAGGAGTGTGGTCTGGGGAGGGCCCGAGAGTAAGTATTTTAGGCCTTTACTAACTGAGACGTAAGGAGTAAGCTAGCTTCATGCTAATCAAAGATGGGCACCGAAACAGCCATAGGCAGTATATAACTAAGGGGAGGGGCCGTGTGCCGATAACCCTTTGTTGATAGGACCCGGCGGTGGCTGGATGTGGTCGGCAGGCCCTCGTTTGCCGCCCCTGTGCTGGAACCTTCAGCCTGGTTCTTGTCTGGGGAGCTAATTTCTACCTCTTTTGTCCAGACGGACCGGTAGGAGTGCGCAGTTCTGTCAAGCACTTAACCAGCTGAAAACAGAGTATCTCCTGTTCCATCTCCTGCCTTCCCTCTTTTCATCTGGGTTGCAAAGAGTCTAAGCCTGGACTCTTACACCATCATAACGGACACACTTGAGGTGTAACGGGAGGGAAGCAGTATCATAGGATCTCTGTGAGAGAAGCTCTGGTGGGGACAGTTGGATGCGGACCTGAGACTACCGGTTCTGGTTACACCTGTGTCCCTGTAGATGAGCCCAGAATCCTCCCTAAGATTGTCACTTGGAGACACCAGTGAGCAATGCTAATTACACGACACACTTGTTTTGGGTAAAACCCATTATGAGGTGCGTTATTACACCCCACGTGAGGTTCTACCTTGATCGCTGGGGCCAGCCTTTCGGTAGAAAGTTGTATGTGAGATTGGAAGCATATGTACGAAACTTAGGTCAGGTTTCCCAAGTGACTGAGGCATCCCAGACCCTAAAAGCTAGTACAAACCAGTGTACCTGCTGCAAGTAAACTTAGGAACTTGTCATACTTACAGTCAGACAGTGATCCGTGAAGAAATTGTACATGGACAAAGTATGAGTAAAGGCTGTTACTGCAGTTTCACAGACAGCATTTCACTCTGTGGTCATGTGACCCGGTTCGTTGGTATGGCCATCGGCTCCATGCCTTGTCTGTGGTGCTGCGTTATTGTAAAGAGAAACGTAGGCATGCTCTAGCATGTGGAACGTTTGAAAGAATCAACACTAAAGGACTGTCAGTACCTTTCTCAGAAGTCTCTGTTAGGAGAAGTTGGCAATCTGAAAAAACAGTTTCAAGAAACGCAACGTGAGAAGGTATTTCCATCTCTCAATCATTCAGTGATCGGTTGAGACTGGAAAGGAGCAGGTGACCTCTGGGGCTCACACTTCCTCCAAGGCGAGCCACCAATGTGCTTTCGAGCGGCCCCACGCTCGCAAGTCTGAACGGCACGCATGTGGCGGAGTTGGAGCCGAGCAGCCTATGGGGTTCAGATTTCTGAGTCCCTTCGGGGGTTCGCTCGAAAGCTAAAATGTTCGCGTAAACCGTTCGTTGAGTGCAGCGTTGCCCAGCAGGAAGGTAACAGGTGACACGGGTGTCATCCCAAGGGTGCTCGCGGCTGCATTTGAAATGGTCAAAGAGACGGGTGATGTTAGTTTTCATGTAGCCCGATGCAGGCAACATGTTATTGTATCATGTAAATAGTGTAGACATGAAGGAGCTACTCTACAATGTTTTTCCACATTCAGTCCTTGCAACCCACGGGGCGTCTCACAGTTCCATCCCCTGTGGTCGGGACCAGCCCCATTTTGGGCGCTCAGTTAGCCACGTGCGGCGGGGTCTGCGGCCTGGGACGGCACTGCCTAGGGGGTAGTTGTGTGACCGAAGCTCCTCGTCGGTCTTGCTCCCTGGTGCTGCGTGTGCAGACGTGAGGCTGGGCTGCAGAGGGTCCACGAAGGAGCACGTGCCTATTGCACAGAAGGGCTATTCCCCCACCGCCCAGAAAGTCCTGCTCCTCTCTACATAATTAGGAAGAAGTCCTAGTGGCTCCGTGTTTCTCCTCTGTAACCTTGCTATGCCTGAGACCTAACTGTTCAGTAGGGTTTAGGACGTTCACTTGGTGATCCGGGTGTTTACTGGAGGACTCTTGGAGAGAATGGTCTTGGGGTTTGTAAGTGCTGAATTTACCCATCGTGGTTATGATGGTCAGCATTTCAGCACACTTGATGCGAGTAGTGTTTTCCATTTTTTCTTGAATTCTAATGAACCTACAGTGTTGTATCAGTTTCAAGTAGACAGCATACCGTTTCAACAATTGCACACGTAACTCTGTGCTCGTCACCATCACTGTGGTCACCGTGTGTCACCATACAGAGTCCTTAGGGTATCACGGACCGTGTTCTCTGTACTGTGCTTTTCATCCCCGAGATGGCCTTATTTGATATCTGGATGCTGATGCCTCCTAATCACCATCATCTCTTTTGCCCACTGCCCCTACTCTCCTCTCCTCTGGCCACTACCAGTTTGTGCTCGGTGTTGAATGGACTCTTGATGCAAAGACTAGTTAACCTTGCTTGCAGTGAGTGTCGTTGTCATTTGCTGCTTTGCAGGAACACCTTCTACGGAAGATGGAAGCACTGAGCGCCATATTAAAGCGGGCAAGATTGAGAGGCTCTTCGCTTCACCATAGGTATGACACTTCCCGGTTCACAGATCTGTTTGAGATGTGGCTGGGGGCGGCTTCCCTCTGTCACCAGTATGACCTGAACCAGCTCATGGTTCCAAAGTAGAACGGTGGGTGTGCTATGGTATGACCCGAACCGGATCAGAGTTACACACAATAACCCTGAGTGTGTTGTAGTCTGACGCGATCCATTTTCCAGGTACCAGCTAACTGATGATGGGGCAGGGCTGGGGGGACACTGCCCTTCACTGTGCCTAACATGAACCACCTCACAAACACCTATGTTAGCACCTGCTGTGTATCTTGCAGAGGAATCCTTTGGCCGAATGGGCAGAGGGACTGGATGTAGCTCAGGGAGCCGGTAGCTTCGTAGTTGGCAAGAGGGAGAAGTAAAACCTCCTTCCAGAGGTTAGGTTTGGAATCTCAGGAGACCGGGAGGCAT
The DNA here is from genome assembly GCF_027475565.1 of Acinonyx jubatus. NCBI lineage: Eukaryota > Metazoa > Chordata > Mammalia > Carnivora > Felidae > Acinonyx > Acinonyx jubatus. The sequence goes on from NW_026464081.1 coordinate 3,206, forward strand.
GACAGAGCTCACAGCCATGGGAGGAGGAGTGGAATTTAGGGAAAGTTCTGTTCGTGTTTGGGTGGGTTTATTTGCGGCCTCCCTCCACCGAGTGTGGCAGTGATGGTGTGGGGCTAGGAGGGGTCCAGCGTGCGAGGTTCGGCCCAGCATCCCTGGAAGCTATGGTCCCTTCCGCAATGCCAGTGGGGTCACCATGGGAGTGCACACGTGGCCATGGTCGTGAAGGTCACCTTGACATCGGTGGGGTTAGCGCAGTGCTCGCAGTTTCTTATATTTTTGAAAACACTGGAGAATGACAGGTAATCGCTGTAACTCTGTTGGGACGTTGGTGAGTCGCCTGTGAGGGAGTGGGACAGCCGGCTTGTGAGCTGCGTCCTGCAGACAGTAATTGTCAGCAAGGTATTCAAAGGTTTGCTTGCTATCTTTGTAGGAAATATGTACCATGTGAGAGTCATTCTGGTGTGACAGTGCCTCGAGTAGCTGACTGGGCCCCCTTAGGTGCAGGAAGCAGGCTCCTGCTCCAAAGGCAGGCCCCCTCAGGCCTCACTGGGGTCTCTGCGGCTGCCGACGGGGGCTCTCGGGAGAGTCGAGGGTGTGCTGTGGCTGTCCTTGTTGAGCCTGCTTGTAGGAGAGAGAAGTCGGTGCAGGTAGAGTCCCAAGCGGCCCTCCCTGACCACGGAACTACTGGTGGCACAGCAAATGTGTTTCCAGAGAGAGAAGCACACAGGAAGGTCCGGGCACAGAGCGGCCTCTTGGTTGGCTGACGGAGATCCTCACCAGCAAGACACCAGTGTGCTGAGTGTCACCATACCAGGGCTTGAAGACGGGTATGTGTGAGGAGGCCAAGGGAGCAAACAGTGGATGCGGTGCAGGCCACTCGAGTGCACGTTGGAGTTCTCAAGGGAAGGGGCTGTGCAGGCCCCTGGAGGGTGGCACCCTGGGGCAGTTGCCATAAGAGGGACGTCCACGCCCGTCACCCGCCTGAGGTGAGCTGGCCAAGGGGAAGGATAGAGAGGATCGCAGTGCTCCCGTGGTTGCGGAGGCATTGGCCGCGGTCACAGGTGGCCTTGTGGTCAGAAGACCCCGGGCAGGAGACCGGCTGAGGAACAGGGGTGTTTGATGCCGTCTCACAAAGTGCACTCTCGTGTGGTGGCAGAAGAAGGCTGGTGGGAGCTGTGTCGCCGTGAGCGGCCGGGGGCCGTGGGGACGAGACTGAGAAGGCGGCAGGCAGGCTGGACAGCTGAGCCCTCCTGGCACGACCTCACAGCCACGTCTTCTGTTTGTGTCCTCCTCTAGCAAGATGACATGGTCTGGGTTGCAGAGGAAAAGAAAGGTGACGGACCAACTTCCACACGCAGGCGGGGCAGATGGGAGAGCGCTCTGGGATAGGACTGGATGCAGGGTGGTGGGGTCGGGAGCCAGGGAGCCTGAGATAGGGTGTCAGAGTCAGGGGACACACACGAACCTCGGAGGAGCCACGAACCATGCCAGGTCCCATGCGGGGTGGCGTGTGTGGCTCTCCCCGATTGGCGATGTGTCGTGGCCCCACAGCGGTGAAGCTAGACCACCTGAGCTCAGGTGAGCAGTTGTTCTGGGAATGGGGGGACCAGAGGAAGGGAAGATGGTTGTGGCCAGCGGGCAGTTCCGACTTGGCTGTCTTAGAAACAAGCAGTACCCTGAGGCAGCACGTGTCAATGACGTTTCTTGAAAGGCCGCAGAGAAGAGCTTGAAGCACCACAGAGGAGACGCCCTGTCGTGGTGGCTCTGTCTCCAGGCCACGAGGGGTGACGCCAGGGGCCCCCTCTTTAGTTGATGTGAATCAGATGGGCGTGTTCTGTCTCCCGAGACCATAAGGATTTGTGAAATGGAAGGCAGCCTCTCTTCTTTTCCAGAGAGCGAGGAGCCACTGGACTCCCGTGCAGGGTTCAAGTGTGGAGGGTGAGCCCGTGGCTGAGGCTGGGCACGTGGGCTGGCGGGCGCTCCTTCACAGCTGCTGCCCAGAGCTTCGTGCCCAGAGCCTTTGCTGAGGGGAGCAGCTGACAGCCCTATTAAGTGACTCTACCCTAGGGGCTCGGGGCTCCATGGAACTTTTCTGGAGACTTCTGTGGCCAAGGGGGACATTTGTCTGTTAGCCTAACTGCACAGAGGCCAGAGACGCTTTTGCCTTGGAAACACCGGGTGCATTGCCACCTCCTGTGTACGGGAGCTGCGAGGTGTGGTTCCCGAGGATCCTGCCGCGGATGCCCCTGGGGTGCCCGATAGTGGCTGGTGGAGGAAAACCTGGGGTCACCTGGCATCACAGCAAGGGCCTTGGCACACGTGGGCCGATGGCAGGTGAAGGCCAGAGGGACGTATAGGAGTGCTTTCCGATCAGTTGGGCAGGAGGTGGTGCAGACACGCAGGATGACAGCTTGACTGGGGGCAGGCACTGCTCCACCTCGTGGACGTCTGGGCCGCGGGGATGCGTTGCACCTGCTGGGCCCGGGAGACCCTGTCTCCACAGGGCCCGGCTAGCGGGCTTGCACTGGAGCCAGGGGCAAGGATGCCTTCCTTGGAGACCTTTTTCTGTGACCTCAT
>NW_026464082.1:0-5700 GCF_027475565.1 Acinonyx jubatus
AGGGGCGACAGTGCCCAGTTCAGATGGGCTGATCTCTGGCCGTCTCAACCTGCAGGAAAGGAGTGCGTTCTGACCCATTCCGCAATCTGCTGATCCTGCCGCAGGCGAAGCCTTCGCCACTCCAGGCCCTCGAAGACCTGCTCAAAGGAAGCATCGCGAGGGATTGCGAGCGCCGCCTGCGCCTCGCGCTTGAAGCGGCCGCCGAGAGCCTCCTCACCGCTCCAGGAGGTCTGCCACCAAGCTACGATCGCCTCGCGCGAATGCGATAGCGTCGCGGCGCTGGGCAGCAGGTCCTTCTTCTCCCGCTGGTTCGTGATCCGATGCGTCGGCAGCAGATTCCATAGGTCGCCGCAGGGCCATGCCGACCACGGGATGCAGTGATCGACATCGAGGCTGGCTGCCGATAGCGCCCGGCCTGACCAGACGCAGGTCAGCCGCTCTCCTCGGGCCAAGCGCGACAGGGCAGCATCGCGCGCCAGGCGAACGTCCCTTACAGGCTCGGTCCAGGCGAGAGCCGCCTCCACGACTCCGGGCGGCAGGTCGCGGCCGTCCCGTTCCGCATAAGCGCGGGTCAGCCGAGCCCACTCGGCAACCAGGACGGGCTCTATCCAGGCGCCCAGCCGCTGCATGGCTCGCCAGACGTGACCCGGAACGCGCAGAGCGCCGAACTGCCATAGCTGGTCCGGCTCCATCACGAGATGCATCCCGGCCCGGCCACCGCTTCGCCGCGCGACGAAGACCCGCTCCTCAGAGTTCGGGTAGCAAGTGAAGTTGGCGGGCATGACCGCGATCGTCCGCGCCGCGTCGGCGATCGCACCGGACAGCGCAGCCGCACGCTCGCCGCGGTGCTCGGCGCCCACGCGGAGATCCTGCGCGGCCTCGCCCTGCCGGAGCAGGCGGCGGAATCCCTCCTTGGCAAAGCCGAGCCCATCAGGACCGGCGTTCCGCGGCGCCTGCGGCAGGCCGGCGGAGACCAATGGCAGATACATTCGCACCCAGTTCATGGCCACTGCGCCGAGCGGAAGCTCGACCGCGTCCTGGGTCTCCAGGGGTCGCGCTAGGCTCGGGGTTAGATCGGCCACCTTCGAGATCGCTCGGAGCAGGCCCAGCTTGTAAGTGGACGACTTCCCGTCGTTCAGGATGATCCCCCGGAGCAGCGGGAGCGCGCCGGCACCGTCGTCAGGAAGCCGCAGGCACATCGTGGTCCAGTCGACGCCCGGCCGGCCAAGGATGTCCCCGACCCGCCGCGCCGAGAGGACCTGCAGCCCATGCTCGCGCGCGAGCGCCTCAACCTCTCCCTGCGTGACGGGATGCATGGGTCTATTCGGCGGAGAAGGTCCTCGCCTGAGGGTCAGCACGAGAACTCCGGCTGGCCTGAGCAGCGCGACCAGCTTGCGAAAGGCGCGGCCGCGTTCGTTCGGAGGGACATGTTGCCATACCGCTGAGAGCAGGATCAGATCGAAGGAGAGGCCGAGAGCGTGCGTGCCAGTCAAGGACGGCAGCCTATCGTCGAGCCATCTAATCGGGGCGTCTGCGTGGCGGCGCTGCCCTTCGGCGCGCATGCCTGCCGCCGGCTCTACCGCAACGACATCGAAGCCCAGCCCGCAGAGCCAGGCAGCATCGCGACCAGAGCCTGCGCCGACGTCGAGCGCCAGCCCTCCGGAAAGCCTAGGTATCACCTCCTCGAACGTGAGCCGATACCCGCTTGGATCCACGGTCTCGTATTCGTCTGCAAGCCGAGCAGCGTCGCGATCATAGACCGCCACCGGGTCGTCTTCGCTTTGCAGGGCCATCCAGTATCCTTTTCCGAACCAGTCTCGGTGGCAACAGCGCTGCCGCCACGAGGCGTGACTTCCGGCCGACCAAGAACTACCGGCAACTCGTGACTCGGCTCCGCCCGGGACAGACTCGATTCACCGCATTTTGGAACGGAAAGGCAACTCAAGCTGTTCACAGAGCGCCTCACATGATCGTATCCTCGTGCTTGGACGGCGTAGTCCAGGGGGGCCGAATGACTGAGAACGTCAATCCGAGCAGTCGATCCGGCGCCACTCCCGGTCGGTTCGTGAAGGCGTTCATCGCCAATCTTGTCCTCGCGGGACATAGGTCCATTCCGCCGCGGGAGCCAAACGTTCGGCGCGGCCTCAAGCGTGTGGTCGAGATGCTCGACGAACAGGCTAGGCAGCTGCTTGCCCAGAAGGAGGGAATGGCGGCCATCAAGCCTTGGGTCGATGTGAGCAATCAGCTGAGGTTCTCCCCTACCGGGGGTGTTGAGAACTGGGAGCGCGCCCTGCGCGCCGAGCAGCTGACTTTCACCAAGGTGGGCAACCCCGACTACGATCTCGTCAGCTTCGAGATCGACAGGGCGCGGGCGCAAAGCGAGCTTGACCGGCTCGAGCCAGAGTTCCGCGAGTTCGTGGGTCGGGCCACCAAGGAGTTCGTGGAGCGAGCAGATCTGGGCGAATGAGTGACTCGACACGGGTCGCCGAGTTCGCGGAACTGCAGCGTGAACACCAGGCCGACGAGGAACTGACGCGAGTTCTCAACTCAGCGTTCGATCAGATCGGCTTCACCGAGGAGTTCGCTCGCGAGAAGCGCTCGAGCAGCAAGAGGAAGGCGATCAAGGACAACGTCTGGGGAATGCTCGACTTCGGTGCTCATGAGATGCGCCTGATCGACTCTCCACTGTTCCAGCGAATGCGCCTGGTTCGACAGCTCGGCTTCTCCTACCTCACCTATCCATCCGCTGAGCATACGCGCTTCATCCACTCGCTTGGCATGGCTCACGTCGTCGCGAGCTTTATCGCCGGGATTGAACGTGACCGGAGCGACGACGGAACGGGGCTGGGCCTTCCTTCGGACTACGAGCGGTTCGACAAGCTTCGCCCGCTGCACAAGCGCGAACTCCTCTACGCGGCGCTGCTCCACGATGTCGGGCACATGCCCTTCTCCCACGCCAGCGAGGCACCGCTCCAAGCCAACGCAGCGCTCTTCACGCTGGGCGGGGTCCCGGTCGACGACCGACTCACGAGGATAAAGCTGGCTGCAAACAAGAATGTCTCGCTGTCCGAGGCACTATCCATCATCGTCATCCTCTCCGAGCGCTTTCAAACCTTCTACGAGAACCTCGACCAAGAACTTGCCCGAGACTCCCAGTCCATACCCCGCATCGCCTGCCTCATCGCGGGAGCTCCGACGGTGGAGGCATGCCCAAACATCCAGGACATCATCTCCGCGGCAGCCGTGGACGCGGACAAGATCGACTACGTCAATCGTGACGCCAAGGCCTGCGGGATCTCCGTCGGGGTCGACGTCAGTCGTATCTTCCTGGGTGGTGGTTTGGTCAGTGCTCCCCGACGGTCGTTTGACGACACCTGCGAGGATGACGAGAAGAGCATACTCTTCGTCGTGAACTCGTCGGGCGCTGACACCCTCGACGAGATCATCCAAGCAAGAAGCTCACTCTACCAGCGCGTATACCTGCATCCTCTCACCCGGACGGCGGAGGCTCTGCTGGCCCGGGCGCTTCTGGCCAACGCTCAGCTCGAAAATGACCGGGACGAGCAGCTTGTCGACGCCTTGGCACTCTGGTGCATGGGCGATGCCGAGCTCATTCAACGTATTGCGCTGCATCCGAACCTCGAAATAGCCAAGCTCGGACACGACCTGAGGCTCAGGCGCATGCCTAAGAAGGCCTGCGCGTTCGCAGGATCGCTGGTCGAGCTGCAATCGCCCATAGCGAGCCAGATCCGGAGGGTGAGCAACGAGGTGGAGAACGCGATCCGCAAGGACGTGGGCAACTCGTTTCTGGAGATTCTCACTAAGGATCGCATCAAGGAGATCGGGACCACATACCTTGAGGACGAGATCCGGAAGGAGGCCGAGAAGCTTGCTACACTCCTACGCTCGGGCAGTTCGTCCAAGCTGGTTCCTGCCGACCCGCTGCGGATCGTCGTGGTCACGTGGATCGCGATCATGGGCTCCACGAGACCAGATGCGCTCGTGTTCCAAAATGGCGAGATCGTCCGGACGCCGGCGCTTACGAACGTGCAGGGACAGCAGGATGCCTACGACATCTTCAAGGCGGTCGGGTTCGTGCTCTGCGATCCGGACTGGCGGCAAATCGTCTTCCAAGCGGCGAGAGTCGTTCTCCATCGTGAATCGATAGAGCGTAACGACGGACCGGTGGGCAGAGGCCTGGAACCGGGCCTGGAGCCGGTCAGCATTGTCCAGCAGACCCTCCTTGAACTCGACGCTTCGGCCCGTCGATCGAACTTGAGGCTGACCGAAACCCGCGAGCTCGCTCAGGTCGCTGGGAAGGCTGGCTACTTCGACGACAGCCCCATTCTTGCGCGCCGAATGGATGCTACTGACTCGAAGGTGCGATCTGTCGCAGCTAAATTCGAGAGCTTCGACGGGGAGAACGGCTGGCGGGTCCGTGCAGCGACAGTGGCGGCGTTTGCTGATCAGTTTCCCCCAAGTCTGAGAGGACCGCTGCTTCAGCAGCTCGAACAAGGAGTCTGCCTCGATCAGCTGTCTACCGTCCAGTTGATGCAGAAGGCACTCGCTAAGGCGCAAGTTGGGAGTCGGTTCGCGAACGCTGTCCTCGTCCCCATGTCGGCGAGCAGCGGCGGCTCAGTTCTCGCGGCGCTGAAGCCGTCCCTCCCGTCCAACGTGACGCTGGCTTCCGACCTGGCTCATGCACTCGATGGCGGACATGACCGACCCATCATCTTCGTCGACGACAATGCTGCCTCCGGCGTGCAGTCGACCGCTCAGCTCTATAACTACTCGGGCATGCCGCGCGAGGACTGGCCCAGCGAACTCCGCGACGAGAACGACCTCTTTGCACCCCTTCGGGAAGAGCTCTGGCACCAACTCTCGCGGCGGCCGGTGGCGGTGTTGGTGGCCATTGGCACGGAAGCGGCAGGCCGACGCCTTGCCGAGGGAGCGGGCAGGTTAGGACTGGACAACTTCGCCGATCTCTACTTCGGTCAGAAACTCGGTGGAGGTCCTATCTGGCCGCCCGATCTTGCGAAGTTCCTCACCGAAACAGGCCGAGAGCTGCTTGCATACCGCTCACACCGAACCTCTTACAGCGAGCTGGAGGAGGACGATCGCCGCAGGTGTGACGAGCACTGTTTCGGCTATGGCGGGCACGGGGGCGTGACCGTCACCAACGTCAACGTCCCTACCTCGACGGTCACCGCACTTTGGCAACCGGGGTTGGTGAATGGCCGCCCTTGGATACCGCTCTTCCTCCGGCGCGGCAGGTTCAAAGAGCTGATACTCGCCTAGGTTGGAGGGCGCTTTCGCTCTCTGACTTGATATCTACGGCGCTTCCGTCACTATCCAGTTGCTCCGGCGGTGCCCCGCGCAATGCAGCCGGTTCTTAGTTCCGTAGCGTAGCTGAACCTATTGGAGGAGGTGCGCGTGAGGACATTACCAGCAGTCATGATGCTTGCCCTGCTAGGCGGATGTGGAGCCGGCAGGCCGCCGGTGCTGAGTGCGGCAGCTTCCGTTGACTACAACCTTCCAGTCACGACCGCCAAGGTCAGCGTCGAACTCGTTCTCGTCGATTGCACCAACGGTCCCGTCGCCAGGCCCAAGCTCACGGTCACGCCGACGTCGAACCCTAGCTTCGGAGAAGGTCAGCGGTTCCGGATCTACGGTGCGAATCTCGCGTCCTTCTCGAAGTCC
>NW_026464083.1:0-5672 GCF_027475565.1 Acinonyx jubatus
CATTCTGGCATGGGCCCTCCCTTCAGCCCTCGAGGGAGATCTCGAGACCGGAGTCGCTTTGGACATGGCGACGTCCCTGGCCTGAACACTAACCCTAGCTAAGGCTCTCTCCCCATGGGACCCAACGCCAACGTCTGACCACATCACGTGCCTGGAGTCCAGATGCGGGGCCGGCGGACTGGGCATGGATGCTGGAATCTCCCCATTTCGTTTCCAAGGCCAGCCTGCAGCTGTCCGTGAGGATTCAAGAGGCCTCCTCGACCAGGGGGGATCGACGTGTATGGCCTTGGCAGCCAAAGATGGATCCTGACCGGCACCGTCCCCTGTGCCCTCAACTCAGACCTTCGCGGAGACTACTGCCCTGCTGTGGGTTCGGCGCCTGCAGCCTCCTGGGAGCTAACCCTAACCCTAACCCTACCCCGAACCGGGAACCTCCACCGAAACCTAAGCCTGCCTCGATCCCTAACCTTGCAGTTGAGCCGCCTTTGGGCATGGGCCCTCCCTTCAGCCCTCAAGGGAGATCACGAGACTGGAGTCGCTTCGGCCCTGGCGACGTCCCTGGACCGAACCCTAACCCTAGCTAACGCTCTCTCCCCAAGGGGACTCAATTCCAACGTCTGACAACATCACTCGTCTGAGGTCCAGAAGAGGTGCAGACGGACACGGCATGGACGCTGGAAGCTCCCCATGTCGTTTCCCAGGCCCGGCTGCAGCTGCCCGTGAGGATTCCGGAGGCCTCCTCGACCAGGGCGGATCGACGACTGTGGCCTTGGCAGCCAAAGACGGATCCTGACCGGCACCGTCCCTTATGCCCTCAACTCAGCCCTTCGCGGAGACCACTGCCCTGCTGTGGGTTCGGCGCCTGGAGCCTCCTGGGTGCTAACCCTAACCCTAACCCTACCCCAAACCGGGACCCTCCACCGAAACCTAAGCCTGCCTCGATCCCTAACCCTGCAATTGGGCTGCCTTCTGGCACGGGCCCTCCCTTCAGCCCTCGAGGGAGATCTCGAGACCGGAGTCGCTTTGGCCATGGCGACGTCCCTGGCCCGAACCCTAACCCTAGCTAAGGCTCTCTCCCCATGGGACCCAATGCCAACGTCTGACCACATCACGTGCCTGGAGTCCAGATGCGGGGCCGGCGGACTGGGCATGGAAGCTGGAATCTCCCCATGTCGTTTCCAAGGCCAGCCTGCAGCTGTCCGTGAGGATTCAAGAGGCCTCCTCGACCAGGGGGGATCGACGTGTATGGCCTTGGCAACCAAAGATGGATCCTGACCGGCACCGTCCCCTGTGCCCTCAACTCAGACCTTCGCGGAGACTACTGCCCTGCTGTGGGTTCGGCGCCTGCAGCCTCCTGGGAGCTAACCCTAACCCTAACCCTACCCCGAACCGGGAACCTCCACCGAAACCTAAGCCTGCCTCGATCCCTAACCTTGCAGTTGAGCCGCCTTCGGGCATGGGCCCTCACTTCAGCCCTCAAGGGAGATCACGAGACTGGAGTCGCTTCGGCCCTGGCGACGTCCCTGGCCCGAACGCTAACCCTACCTAAGGCTCTCTCCCCATGGGGACCCAATGCCAACGTCTCACAACATCACTCGTCTGAGGTCCAGAAGCGGTGCAGACTGACCCGGCATGGAAGCTGGAAGCTCCCCATGTCGTTTCCCAGGCCCGGCTACAGAAGCACGAGAGGTTTCCGGAGGTCCCCTCGACCAGGGGCCGATTCACGTGTGCGGCCTTGGCAGCCAAATACGGATCCCGACCGGCACCGTTCCTTGGGCACTCAATGCAGCCCTTCCCGGATACCACTGCCTTGCTGTGGTTTCGGCGCCTGGAGCCTGCTGGGAGCTATCCCTGTCCCTAACCCAAACCCGATCCGGGACCCTCCACAGAAACCTAAGCCTGCCTCGACCATTAGCCCTGCAATTGAGCCGCCTTCGGGCACGGGCCCTCACTTCAGTCCTCAAGGGAGATCACGAGACTGGAGTCGCTTCGGCCCTGGCGACGTCCCTGGACCGAACCCTAACCCTAGCTAACGCTCTCTCCCCAAGGGGACTCAATTCCAACGTCTGACAACATCACTCGTCTGAGGTCCAGAAGAGGTGCAGACGGACACGGCATGGACGCTGGAAGCTCCCCATGTCGTTTCCCAGGCCCGGCTGCAGCTGCCCGTGAGGATTCCGGAGGCCTCCTCGACCAGGGCGGATCGACGAGTGTGGCCTTGGCAGCCAAAGACGGATCCTGACCGGCACCGTCCCTTATGCCCTCAACTCAGCCCTTCGCGGAGACCACTGCCCTGCTGTGGGTTCGGCGCCTGGAGCCTCCTGGGTGCTAACCCTAACCCTAACCCTACCCCAAACCGGGACCCTCCACCGAAACCTAAGCCTGCCTCGATCCCTAACCCTGCAATTCGGCTGCCTTCTGGCACGGGCCCTCCCTTCAGCCCTCGAGGGAGATCTCGAGACCGGAGTCGCTTTGGCCATGGCGACGTCCCTGGCCCGAACCCTAACCCTAGCTAAGGCTCTCTCCCCATGGGACCCAATGCCAACGTCTGACCACATCACGTGCCTGGAGTCCAGATGCGGGGCCGGCGGACTGGGCATGGAAGCTGGAATCTCCCCATGTCGTTTCCAAGGCCAGCCTGCAGCTGTCCGTGAGGATTCAAGAGGCCTCCTCGACCAGGGGGGATCGACGTGTATGGCCTTGGCAACCAAAGATGGATCCTGACCGGCACCGTCCCCTGTGCCCTCAACTCAGACCTTCGCGGAGACTACTGCCCTGCTGTGGGTTCGGCGCCTGCAGCCTCCTGGGAGCTAACCCTAACCCTAACCCTACCCCGAACCGGGAACCTCCACCGAAACCTAAGCCTGCCTCGATCCCTAACCTTGCAGTTGAGCCGCCTTCGGGCATGGGCCCTCACTTCAGCCCTCAAGGGAGATCACGAGACTGGAGTCGCTTCGGCCCTGGCGACGTCCCTGGCCCGAACGCTAACCCTAGCTAAGGCTCTCTCCCCATGGGGACCCAATGCCAACGTCTCACAACATCAGTCGTCTGAGGTCCAGAAGCGGTGCAGACTGACCCGGCATGGAAGCTGGAAGCTCCCCATGTCGTTTCCCAGGCCCGGCTACAGCAGCACGAGAGGTTTCCGGAGGTCCCCTCGACCAGGGGCCGATTCACGTGTGCGGCCTTGGCAGCCAAATACGGATCGCGACCGGCACCGTTCCTTGGGCACTCAATGCAGCCCTTCCCGGAGACCACTGCCCTGCTGTGGTTTCGGCGCCTGGAGCCTGCTGGGAGCTAACCCTGTCCCTAACCCAAACCCGATCCGGGACCCTCCACCGAAACCTAAGCCTGCCTCGACCATTAGCCCTGCAATTGAGCCGCCTTCGGGCACGGGCCCTCACTTCAGCCCTCAAGGGAGATCACGAGACTGGAGTCGCTTCGGCCCTGGCGACGTCCCTGGACCGAACCCTAACCCTAGCTAACGCTCTCTCCCCAAGGGGACTCAATTCCAACGTCTGACAACATCACTCGTCTGAGGTCCGGAAGAGGTGCAGACGGACACGGCATGGACGCTGGAAGCTCCCCATGTCGTTTCCCAGGCCCGGCTGCAGCTGCCCGTGAGGATTCCGGAGGCCTCCTCGACCAGGGCGGATCGACGAGTGTGGCCTTGGCAGCCAAAGACGGATCCTGACCGGCACCGTCCCTTATGCCCTCAACTCAGCCCTTCGCGGAGACCACTGCCCTGCTGTGGGTTCGGCGCCTGGAGCCTCCTGGGTGCTAACCCTAACCCTAACCCTACCCCAAACCGGGACCCTCCACCGAAACCTAAGCCTGCCTCGATCCCTAACCCTGCAATTGGGCCGCCTTCTGGCACGGGCCCTCCCTTCAGCCCTCGAGGGAGATCTCGAGACCGGAGTCGCTTTGGCCATGGCGACGTCCCTGGCCCGAACCCAAACCCTAGCTAAGGCTCTCTCCCCATGGGACCCAATGCCAACGTCTGACCACATCACGTGCCTGGAGTCCAGATGCGGGGCCGGCGGACTGGGCATGGAAGCTGGAATCTCCCCATGTCGTTTCCAAGGCCAGCCTGCAGCTGTCCGTGAGGATTCAAGAGGCCTCCTCGACCAGGGGGGATCGACGTGTATGGCCTTGGCAACCAAAGATGGATCCTGACCGGCACCGTCCCCTGTGCCCTCAACTCAGACCTTCGCGGAGACTACTACCCTGCTGTGGGTTCGGCGCCTGCAGCCTCCTGGGAGCTAACCCTAACCCTAACCCTACCCCGAACCGGGAACCTCCACCGAAACCTAAGCCTGCCTCGATCCCTAACCTTGCAGTTGAGCCGCCTTCGGGCATGGGCCCTCACTTCAGCCCTCAAGGGAGATCACGAGACTGGAGTCGCTTCGGCCCTGGCGACGTCCCTGGCCCGAACGCTAACCCTAGCTAAGGCTCTCTCCCCATGGGGACCCAATGCCAACGTCTGACCACATCACGTGCCTGGAGTCCAGATGCGGGTCCGGCGGACTGGGCATGGAAGCTGGAATCTCCCCATGTCGTTTCCAAGGCCAGCCTGCAGCTGTCCGTGAGGATTCAAGAGGCCTCCTCGACCAGGGGGGGATCGACGTGTATGGCCTTGGCAGCCAAAGATGGATCCTGACCGGCACCGTCCCCTGTGCCCTCAACTCAGACCTTTGGGGAGACTACTGCCCTGCTGCGGGTTCAGCGCCTGGAGCCTCCTGGGAGCTAACCCTAACCCTAACCCTACCCCGAACCGGGAACCTCCACCGAAACCTAAGCCTGCCTCGATCCCTAACCTTGCAGTTGAGCCGCCTTCGGGAATGGGCCCTCACTTCAGCCCTCAAGGGAGATCACGAGACTGGAGTCGCTTCGGCCCTGGCGACGTCCCTGGCCCGAACGCTAACCCTACCTAAGGCTCTCTCCCCATGGGGACCCAATGCCAACGTCTCACAACATCAGTCGTCTGAGGTCCAGAAGCGGTGCAGACTGACCCGGCATGGAAGCTGGAAGCTCCCCATGTCGTTTCCCAGGCCCGGCTACAGCAGCACGAGAGGTTTCCGGAGGTCCCCTCGACCAGGGGCCGATTCACGTGTGCGGCCTTGGCAGCCAAATACGGATCCCGACCGGCACCGTTCCTTGGGCACTCAATGCAGCCCTTCCCGGAGACCACTGCCCTGCTGTGGTTTCGGCGCCTGGAGCCTGCTCGGAGCTAACCCTGTCCCTAACCCAAACCCGATCCGGGACCCTCCACCGAAACCTAAGCCTGCCTCGACCATTAGCCCTGCAATTGAGCCGCCTTCGGGCACGGGCCCTCACTTCAGCCCTCAAGGGAGATCACGAGACTGGAGTCGCTTCGGCCCTGGCGACGTCCCTGGACCGAACCCTAACCCTAGCTAACGCTCTCTCCCCAAGGGGACTCAATTCCAACGTCTGACAACATCACTCGTCTGAGGTCCAGAAGAGGTGCAGACGGACACGGCATGGACGCTGGAAGCTCCCCATGTCGTTTCCCAGGCCCGGCTGCAGCTGCCCGTGAAGATTCCGGAGGCCTCCTCGACCAGGGCGGATCGACGAGTGTGGCCTTTGCAGCCAAAGACGGATCCTGACCGGCACCGTCCCTTATGCCCTCAACTCAGCCCTTCGCGGAGACCACT
>NW_026464084.1:0-5642 GCF_027475565.1 Acinonyx jubatus
ATGTGATGGCCTTTGGCAGCCAAAGACTGATCCTGACCGGCAGCCTCGCTTGTGCCCTCAACTCGAGCCCTTCGGGCAGACCACTGCCCTGCTGTGGGTTCGGCGCCTGGAGCCTCCTGGGACTAACCCTAACCCTAATCTCAACGTCACACCGGGACCCTCATCGAAAAACTAAGCCGCCTCCGATCCCTCACGTACACTTGAGACGCCCCCGTCGAATGAGCGCCCCTGCACTTCACCGCCCTTGCAGGAGATCAAGAGAGTGCGGAGTCGCTTCCGTCCCTGCGACCGTCGCTGGACCGAACCCTAACCCTAGCTCAGGCGCTCCTACCCCATGCGCGCGACCCTATCACAGGGAAAATCCAAACAACACGACGCGCCTCGGGTCCACAAGCAGAGCAGGCTCACTCGGCATGGAACGTGGAGCGCAACACGTCGTTTCTCAGGCCAGGCTGCAGCTACCCAAGTGGATTCCTGAGGCCTCCCCACCAGGGCCATTCGACGTGTGTGGCCGTGGCGGCCAAAGACTGATCCCATGCGGCACCCTCACTTGTGCCCTCAACTCAGCCCTTCGGGAGACCCCTGCCCTGCTGTGGGTTCGTAGCCTGGAGCCTCCTGAGACCTAACCCTAACCCTAACCCTACCCCAACCGTACCCTCCACCGAAACCTAAGCCGGTCTCGAACCCTAACCCTCCACTTGAGCCGCCCCGTCGCATGAGCCCTCATTTCAGCCGTCGAGGTAGATCGCAAGGCCGGAGTCGCTTCGGCCCTGGCGACGTCCCTGGACCGAACCCTAACCCTAGCTAAGGCCCTCTCCCCATGGGGACCCAATCATAAAACATGACAACGCGACGCGGTTGGGCTTCCCAAGCGGTGCCTACTCACGCTGCATGGAACGTGGAAGGTGAGCAAGTCGTTTCCGAGGCGCGGCTGCAACTGCCCGAGAGGATTCTTGAGGCCCGCCGGACAGGGTTCCTTGCACGTGTGTGGCCTTGGCAGCAAAAGACTGATCCTGACCGGCAGCCTCGCTTGTGCCCTCAACTCAGCCCTTCGGGCAGACCACTGCCCTGCGGTGGGTTCGGCGCTTGGAGCCTCCTGGGACCTAACCCTAACCCTAACCCAACGTCACACCGGGACCCTCCATGGAAACCTCAGCTGGCCTCGTTCCCTCACGTACACTTGAGACGCCCCGTCCCATGAGCCCTCACTTCAACCCTTGAGGTAGATCACGAGACCGGAGTCTCTTCGTCCCTGGCGACGTCTCTGGAACGAACCCTAACCCTAGCTCAGGCGCTCTCCCCATGGGGACCTTCTATGAAAATCGGACTACACGACGCGCCTGGGGTCCACGAGGAGAGCAGACTCACTCGGCGTGGAACATAGAGCGCAACCCGTCGTTTCCCAGGCCGGGCTGCCGCGACCCGAGAGGATTCCTGAGACCACCCCGACCAGGGGCCAATCGACGTGTGGGGCCGTGGAAGCCAAAGACTGATCCTGATCGGCACGCTCCCTTGTGCCCTCAACTCAGCCCTTCGGGAGACCACTGCCCTGTTGTGGGTTCGTAGCCTGTAGCCTCGTGGGACCTAACCCTAACCCTAACCCTACCCCGAACCGTACCCTCCAACGAAACCTAAGCCGGTCTCGAACCCTAACCCTCCACTTGAGCCGGCCCATCGCATGAGGCCTCGTTTCAGCCGTCAAGGTAGATCGCAATGTCGGAGTCGCTTCGGCCCTGGCGACGTCCCTCGACCGAAATCTAACCCTAGCTAAGGCACTCACCCCATGGGGACCCAATCCCAAAACATGACAACGCCACGCGGTTGGGCTTCCCAAGCAGTGGAGGCTCACGCGGCATGGAACGTGGAAGCTGTGCATGTCGTTTCCGAGGCGCGGCTGCAACTGCCCGAGAGGATTCTGGAGGCCTCCCGGACAGGGTCCCTTGGACGTGTGTGGCCTTGGCAGCAAAGACTGATCCTGACCGGCAGCCTCCCTTGTGCCCTCAACTCAGCCCTTCGGGAGACCACTGCCCTGCTGTGGGTTCGGCGCCTGGAGCCTCCTGGCACCTAACCCTAACCCTAACCCTACCCCAACCGTACCCTCCACCGAAACCTAAGCCGGTCTCGAACCGTCACCCTCCACGTGAGCCGCCCCGTCGCATGAGCCCTCATGTCAGCCGTCGATGTAGATCGCAAGACCGGTGTGCTTCGGCCATGGCGACGTCCCTGGACCGAACCCTAAACCTAGGTAAGGCACTCTCCCCATGGGGACCCAATCCCAAAACATGACCACGCCACGCGCCTGGGCTTCCCAAGCGGTGCAGTCTCACGCGGCATGGAACCTGGAAGCTGAGCATGCCGTGACCGAGGCGCGGCTGCAAGTGCCCGAGACGATTCTTGAGGCCCCCCGGACAGGGTTCCTTCGATGTGAGTGGCCTTGGCAGCCAAAGACTGATCCTGACCGGCAGCCTCGCTTGTGCCCTCAACTCAGCCCTTCGGGCAGACCACTGCCCTGCTGTGGGTTCGGCGCCTGGAGCCTCCTGGGACCTAACCCTAACCCTAACTCAACGTCACACCGGGACACTCCATCGAAACCTAAGCCGGCCTCGATCCCTCCACGTACACTTGAGACGCCCCGTCGCATGAGCCCTGACTTCACCCCTTGAGGCAGATCAAGAGAGCGGAGTCGCTTCGTCCCTGGCGACGTCTCTTGACCGAACCCTAACACTAGCTAAGGCGCTCTCCCCATGGGGACCCTATACGAAAATCAAACAACGAAGCGCCTGGGGTCCACAAGCAGAGCAGGCTCACTCGGCATGGAACGTGGAGCGCAACATGTCGTTTCCCAGGCCGGGCTGCAGCTACCCGAGTGGATTCCTGAGGCCTCCCCACCAGGGGCCATTCGACGTGTGTGGCCGTGGCGGCCAAAGACTGACCCCATGCGGCACCCTCACTTGTGCCCTCAACTCAGCCCTTCGGGGAGACCCCTGCCCTGCTGTGGGTTCGTAGCCTGGAGCCTCCTGGGAACTAACCCTAACCCTAACCCTACCCCAACCGTACCCTCCACCGAAACCTAAGCCCGTCTCGAACCGTCACCCTCCACGTGAGCCGCCCCGTCGCATGAGCCCTCATGTCAGCCGTCGAGGTAGATCGCAAGACCGGAGTGCTTCGGCCATGGCGACGTCCCTGGACTGAACCCTAACCCTAGGTAAAGCACTCTCCCCATGGGGACCCAATCCCAAAACATGACAACGCCACGCGCATGGGCTTCCCAAGCGGTGCAGGCTCACGCGGCATGGAACCTGGAAGCTGAGCATGCCGTGTCCGAGGCGCGGCTGCAAGTGCCCGAGACGATTCTTGAGGCCCCCGGAGAGGGTTCCTTCGATGTGAGTGGCCTTGGCAGCCAAAGACTGATCCTGACCGGCAGCCTCGCTTGTGCCCTCAACTCAGCCCTTCGGGCAGACCACTGCCCTGCTGTGGGTTCGGCGCCTGGAGCCTCCTGGGACCTAACCCTAACCCTAACTCAACGTCACACCGGGACCCTCCATCGAAACCTAAGCGGGCCTCGATCCCTCCACGTACACTTGAGACGCCCCGTCGCATGAGCCCAGACTTCACCCCTTGAGGCAGATCAAGAGAGCGGAGTCGCTTCGTCCCTGGCGACGTCTCTGGACCGAACCCTAACCCTAGCTCAGGCGCTCTCCCCATGGGGACCCTATACGAAAATCAAACAACACGACGCGCCTGGGGTCCACAAGCAGAGCAGGCTCACTCGGCATGGAACGTGGAGCGCAACACGTCGTTTCCCAGGCCAGGCTGCAGCTACCCAAGTGGATTCCTGAGGCCTCCCCACCAGGGGCCATTCGACGTGTGTGGCCGTGGCGGCCAAAGACTGATCCCATGCGGCACCCTCACTTGTGCCCTCAACTCAGCCCTTCGGGGAGACCCCTGCCCTGCTGTGGGTTCGTAGCCTGGAGCCTCCTGGGACCTAACCCTAACCCTAACCCTACCCCAACCGTACCCTCCACCGAAACCTAAGCCGGTCTCGAACCCTAACCCTCCCTTTGAGCCGCCCCGTCGCATGAGCCCTCATTTCAGCCGTCGAGGTGGATCGCAAGGCCGGAGTCGCTTCGGCCCTGGCGACGTCCCTGGTCCGAACCCTAACCCTAGCTAAGGCCCTCTCCCCATGGGGACCCAATCATAAAACATGACAACGCGACGCGGTTGGGCTTCCCAAGCGGTGCCTACTCACGCTGCATGGAACGTGGAAGGTGAGCATGTCGTTTCCGAGGCGCGGCTGCAACTGCCCGAGAGGATTCTTGAGGCCCGCCGGACAGGGTTCCTTGCACGTGTGTGGCCTTGGCAGCAAAAGACTGATCCTGACCGGCAGCCTCGCTTGTGCCCTCAACTCAGCCCTTCGGGCAGACCACTGCCCTGCTGTGGGTTCGGCGCCTGGAGCCTCCTGGGACCTAACCCTAACCCTAACCCAACGTCACACCGGGACCCTCCATGGAAACCTCAGCTGGCCTCGTTCCCTCACGTACACTTGAGACGCCCCGTCCCATGAGCCCTCACTTCAACCCTTGAGGTAGATCACGAGACCGGAGTCTCTTCGTCCCTGGCGACGTCTCTGGAACGAACCCTAACCCTAGCTCAGGCGCTCTCCCCATGGGGACCTTCTACGAAAATCGGACTACACGACGCGCCTGGGGTCCACGAGGAGAGCAGACTCACTCGGCATGGAACATAGAGCGCAACCCGTCGTTTCCCAGGCCGGGCTGCCGCGACCCGAGAGGATTCCTGAGACCTCCCCGACCAGGGGCCAATCGACGTGTGGGTCCGTGGAAGCCAAAGACTGATCCTGATCGGCACGCTCCCTTGTGCCCTCAACTCAGCCCTTCGGGGAGACCACTGCCCTGGTTGTGGGTTCGTAGCCTGTAGCCTCCTGGACCTAACCCTAACCCTAACCCTACCCCGAACCGTACCCTCCAACGAAACCTAAGCCGGTCTCGGACCCTAAACCCTCCACTTGAGCCGGCCCATCGCATGAGGCCTCGTTTCAGCCGTCAAGGTAGATCGCAAGGTCGGAGTCGCTTCGGCCCTGGCGACGTCCCCTCGACCGAAATCTAACCCTAGCTAAGGCACTCACCCCATGGGGACCCAATCCCAAAACATGACAACGCCACGCGGTTGGGCTTCCCAAGCAGTGGAGGCTCACGCGGCATGGAACGTGGAAGCTGTGCATGTCGTTTCCGAGGCGCGGCTGCAACTGCCCGAGAGGATTCTGGAGGCCTCCCGGACAGGGTCCCTTGGACGTGGGTGGCCTTGGCAGCAAAGACTGATCCTGACCGGCAGCCTCCCTTGTGCCCTCAACTCAGCCCTTCGGGAGACCACTGCCCTGCTGTGGGTTCGGCGCCTGGAGCCTCCTGGGACCTAACCCTAACCCCTAACCCAACGTCACACCGGGACCCTCCATCGAAAACCTAAGCCGGCCTCGATCCCTCACGTACACTTGAGACGCCCCGTCGCATGAGCCCGACTTCACCCCTTGAGGAGATCAAGAGAGCGGAGTCGCTTCGTCCTGGCGACGTCTCTGGACGAACAACCGCTAGCGCCTAGGGCCTACAATCCACACGACCGCTGGC
>NW_026464085.1:0-5443 GCF_027475565.1 Acinonyx jubatus
GGTAAGGTTTTCTCCAGTATGAGTTCTGAGATGGTGAGTAAGGATTGAGTGCCTGGTAAAGGCCTTGCCACATTCTGTACATTTGTAAGGTTTCTCTCCAGTATGAATTCTGAGATGTCGAGTAAGGATTGAGTGCCTGTTAAAGGTCTTGCCACAGGCCTTACATTTGTAAAGTTTCTCTCCAGTATGAATTCTGAGATGGCTAATAAGAATTGAGTGCCTGGTAAAGACCTTGCCACGTTGTTGACATTGGTCAAGTTTTTCTCTATTATGGATTTGCCCGGTTCTATTCAGTGATGAGCAGTCCTTAAAGGCTTTACCACACTCTTTACATTTGTATGATTTTTCTCCAGCATGCATTTGTTGATGTTGAGATCGTGTTGACTGCCAATGAAAGACTATGCCCCAGTCCTTACACGTGTACCTTTTCTCTCCAGTACCAATTTTCTCATGTGTATTTAGTCTTGGTGACTGACTAAACACACTTCCAGATTTATAACATGTGTATGGGTGTTTCCCCTCACAAATTGTCTGATGATCACCATCAGAAGACTGCTCGAGATCTTTGCCACATTCATTATATTTATAAGGATTTTCTCTCATATGTGTACTCTTCTGTATAATACATTTAGATCTTTGAGACAAGACTTCCTTACCTCTATTACATTCAAAATGGCTGTCTGGCAAATGAGTACGCAGACATTTGTTAACAGTTGAGCCCTGGTTAAAATTTTTCTCAGATTCACTGCAAGGAGCAATTCTACGTCCATTGAAAATACTCTCATAGTTTTGTAGTGTTGACTTCTTTGTGACGTGCCCCTCAAATTGACACCCCTTAACACTTTCTTCTTTATTTCTAAATCTATGGTTTTCAGAAACAGTTGAGTGAAAAGTCATTCCAATCCTATTTTCAAACTGGTTCAAATACTTATTTTCCACCTGAATGAGGTAACTTCCCAGATTTTCCAAATTTTCTTTCGACAAATAAATATGAATCTTTGACTTGAGTTTTTGGTGATGGAAACACACTGCTTTGTAGAAGTAGCTAACTTACAAGGGGAGGTTTTACAAAATGCTTTATATCCTTCACCATATGGGGCAGTGAGATTCTTCTCATGGGCAGATGTCTCCATTTGGAAATGTCCGTCATGATATGTTCGATGTCCTTCACTCTCCCCATCGTTGTCCCCGTCTATCATTAAGTGTAAATTCTCATGGGTGCTATGTTCACCCATTGACACTTTTTGGAGAGAAGGTTCTAAGCATGGCTTTGGCAAGAAATTCTGGGTGCATTGTGAAGATACAGCTGAAAGAGATCAAATAACAGAAAAGTGAAATCATCCCACTTACTACTCAGATGAATATACTGAAGACTTCTATTATGCAAACTTAGAATCAATCAGAAAACGTCAGCCAAATGTTTGAGAATGAACCATCAGGACTTCATTTCTCCATGGACACATAACCTTGCACACAAGACACTGACCATATAGCCTAATAGATAATTCTGTAGTATTGTCATGCTATTGTGCAAATCATTTTCCTATACCTCGAGTAATCAAGAAAAGTACCACATGAGCCCAAAATCACCACAGAAGGAAACTTAAACATAAAACTGAAATCCTTAAGACAGGATACAGTAAAACTAAGACCATATCAGCTATAGGAAGTGTTGGCATTCAGAAAAGATGAACAAAATTGATAGACCTTTCAATCAAGTCAGAATTAAAGAGAAAAGACTAACTAAAGGCAGCAGTGAAGTGAAAGCAGACACATTATAACTGATACGACTGAAATAAAAATAATTATGAGCGGCAATAGAGGATACTTATATGCCCACAAATATATACCGAGGGATGAGAATGAATTCAAAAAATGGTAGAAGGACCTGTACTCCATCCTGAAAAAAAAAAAAAATCACTACCGCTGACAACTATGTAGACTTAAAGAGTAATAAAAAACATGTAAAACAAACGAAAAGCAAAAAAATGAAACTAACTCCAAATAAGGAAAAGTCCTAAGTCTGATGAATTCATTGGAGAATTCAAACAAACAGCTCATGAGAAAGTTCTTTAAATCTCTTCAAGTATTTCCAAGGAGTGAAAAGAGAAAATATGAAAATACTCTGTGGTAACAGCATTGCCAGGTTACCAAATCAAAGGAATACACTATTCTAAAGTAGGCTACAAACTCCTAAAAAAAAAAATCTCTGTTCACAGATGATATGATCTTTAGAAAACTCTAAAGAATCCTTATTTTTATTTTATATTATTTTGGTCATTGCTTGTTTTATTTCTGGTAAGTTTTTCACTACTTTCAATTTTCCTATTTTTTAAAGTTTTAAATTTAAAAAATTTATTTTTTAAATAAATGCCTCAAATAATGAAAACATTGAAGTCACAACATTACACCAAAAGGATCGAGAAAAGGAAGACTCTTAGCTGAAATTTAGTAGGAGAAGAAATAACAAATGGAAATCTGAAATCATTTTATTTAGAAAGATAAATCAGAACTAAATAAAATAGAGACCAGAATAAAAAATAACATAACATTGAAAGTAATGCCCAGTTTAACCAGAAAAATAACAAATTGATAATGCTTCAACTATATAAACAATTGTATCCTAACAAATAACTTAGAAAAGAAATCCTCTGGGGCTCTTGGGTGGCTCAGTCAGTTGGGCATCCAACTCAGCTCAGGTCCTGATCACAGGGTTAGTGAGTTTGACCCATGGGTCAGGCACTGTGTTCAGAGCTCAGAGTCTAGAGCCTGCTTCTGATTCTGTGTCTCCCTCTTTCTCTGCCCCTTCTCTGCCTGCTCTCTCTCCCTCTCTTTCTCTCAGAAGTAAATGAACATTAAAAAAAAAATCCACTTAATTCCTAAAAATGTTAGTAAGATTAAATTGTGAACCTTAAACCCACAAATTTAGAAATCTTCTTACAGGTAAAAGAAGAATGAAAGTTGAATTCAGAATCAAAAATCTCTCAGCACAGAAAAGCCCAAGATCAATGCATTCCATGGTCAATTCTAACTGACATTTAAAAAAATAATAACTAAAGGTAATCTTTTCAAAATCCTATAAAG
Organism: Acinonyx jubatus; assembly: GCF_027475565.1. Lineage (NCBI taxonomy): Eukaryota > Metazoa > Chordata > Mammalia > Carnivora > Felidae > Acinonyx > Acinonyx jubatus. Next base: position 3,085 of record NW_026464085.1, read on the forward strand.
TGTGGAAGATCAAGAACACATTCAAAACTATCCTGTGAGGCCAGCATTACTATGACACCAAGCAGGATAAACACAATAGAAGAACAAAAAAGTCTTGTTTGTCTGATAGAAGTATTGCCACTCTTTCTTTTGACATCCATTGCATGCTATGTGTTTCTTCATTTCCTCATTGTCAATCTGCAGTTGAGTTGTGTCTGAATGAGTCTCCTAGAGGAAGTCTAGGAGTCTCCTAGAGGAAGTTTTTTGTTTTTATCCATTTTGCTACTCCTGGATCTGGAAGTCTGTTTCCTTCCAGGATTACCAAGATTTCTGCTATTCTTTTTTTTTTTTCAATATATGAAATTTATTGTCAAATTGGTTTCCATACAACACCCAGTGCTCATCCCAAAAGGTGCCCTCCTCAATACCCATCACCCACCCTCCCCGCCCTCTGATCCCCCATCAACCCTCAGTTTTTTCTCAGTTTTTAAGAGTCTCTTATGCTTTGGCTCTCTCCCACTCTAACCTCCTTTTTTTTTTTTTTTCTTCCTCTCCCCCATGGGTTTCTGTTAAGTTTCTCAGGACCCACCTAAGAGTGAAAACATATGGTATCTGTCTTTCTCCATATGGCTTATTTCACTTAGCATAACACTCTCCAGGGCCATGCATGTTGCTACAAAGGGCCATATTGCATTCTTTCTCATTGCCACGTAGTACTCCATTGTGCATATAAACCACAATTTCTTTATCCATTCATCAGTTGATGTCCATAATTTGGCTATTGTTGAGAGTGCTGCTATAAACATTGGGGTACAAGTCCCCTTATGCATCAGTACTCCTGTATCCCTTGGGTAAATTCCTAGCAGTGCTATTGCTGGGTCATACGGTAGGTCTATTTTTAATTTTCTGAGGAACCTCCACACTGCTTTCCAGAGTGGCTGCACCAATTTGCATTCCCACCAACAGTGAAGAGGGTTCCTGTTTCTCCACATCCTCGCCAGCATCTATACTCTCCTGATTTGTTCATTTTGGCCACTCTGACTGGCGTGAGGTGATATCTGAGTGTGGTTTTGATTTGTATTTCCCTGATAAGGAGCGACGTTGAGCATCTTTTCATGTGCCTGTTGGCCATCCGGATGTCTTCTTTAGAGAAGTGCCTATTCATGTTTTCTGCCCATTTCTTCACTGGGTTATTTGTTTTTCGGGTGTGGAGTTTGGTGAGCTCTTTATAGATTTTGGATACTAGCCCTTTGTCCGATATGTCATTTGCAAATATCTTTTCCCATTCCGTTGGTTGCCTTTTAGTTTTCTTGGTTGTTTCCTTTGCTGTGCAGAAGCTTTTTATCTTCATAAGGTCCCAGTAGTTCATTTTTGCTTTTAATTCCCTTGCCTTTGGGGATGTGTCGACTAAGAGATTGCTACGGCTGAGGTCAGAGAGGTCTTTTCCTGCTTTCTCCTCTAAGGTTTTGATGGTTTCCTGTCTCACATTCAGGTCCTTTATCCATTTTGAGTTTATTTTTGTGAATGGTGTAAGAAAGTGGTCTAGTTTCAACCTTCTGCATGTTGCTGTCCAGTTCTCCCAGCACCATTTGTTAAAGAGACGGTCTTTTTTCCATTGGATGTTCTTTCCTGCTTTGTCAAAGATTAGATAGCCATACGTTTGTGGGTCTAGTTCCGGGGTTTCTATTCTATTCCATTGGTCTATGTGTCTGTTTTTGTGCCAATACCATGCTGTCTTGATGATGACAGCTTTATAGTAGAGGCTAAAGTCTGGGATTGTGATGCCTCCTGCTTTGGTTTTCTTCAAAATTACTTTGGCTATTCGGGGTCTTTTGTGGTTCCATATGAATTTTAGGATTTCTTGTTCTAGTTTCGAGAAGAATGCTGGTGCAATTTTGATTGGGATTGCATTGAATGTGTAGATAGCTTTGGGTAGTATTGACATTTTGACAATATTTATTCTTCCAATCCATGAGCAGGGAATGTCTTTCCATTTCTTTATATCTTCTTCAATTATCTTCATAAGGTTTCTATAGTTTTCAGCATACAGATCTTTTACAGCTGTGGTTAGATTTATTTATAGGTATTTTATGCTTCTTGGTGCAATTGTGAATGGGATCAGTTTCTTTATTTGTCTTTCTGTTGCTTCGTTGTTAGTGTAGAAGAATGCAACTGATTTCTGTACACTGATTTTGTATCCTGCAACTTTCCTGAATTCATGTCTCAGTTCTAGCAGACTTTTGGTGGAGTCTATCGGATTTTCCATGTATAGTATCCTGTCATCTGCAAAAAGTGAAAGCTTAACTTCATCTTTGCCAATTTTGATGCCTTTGATTTCCTTTTGTTGTCTGATTGCTGATGCTAGAACTTCCAACACTAT
>NW_026464086.1:0-5397 GCF_027475565.1 Acinonyx jubatus
AGGCATTTAGTTTTTTACATGTTTATTTATTTTGAGAGCGAGAGTGAGAGCACACATTCACAAGCAGGGAAGGGGCAGAGAGAGAGAGGGAAACAGAGGATCAGAAACAGGCTCCATACTGGCAGAGCTCGACATGGGGCTTGAACTCATGAAACATGAGATCATGACCCAAGCTGAACTCAGAGGCTTAACCTGCTGGGCCATGTAGGCACTCCCTTAAAACATTTAGAGAAAACACATAGCAACTTTCTTTTCACAGGTTATTTAATCAGCAAATTGAATTTCAATAAGTGGCACCTTGACTTATGGAGGAAACTCTAACTTGGCTTTTCTGTCCTATCTAGAACACTTTAGGACTCCCGGCCGTTCTCAGTACCCTCGTGACCCAATGCAAGTGGGGGACCCTGAAGCTTAAGGTTCATTAGCTCCATAGGAAATCCACCATTGACTTGTTGCTTCGTGTTACATGAAGTAGAATAATGTAAAAATCAGATTCATATACACCTTCCATGTGGTGAAAGTATGTGGGAGGGAGAGACACTGACAATGACCATCCATCCTGCTGATTTCTTTCTACAACAAGCACGTAAGAGGGCATGTGAGTGGAGTGTGACATGAAGTGAAGTGCATGAGACTCTTGCTTACCAAATGCTAAGTCAGTCTACTGGACAAGGGGTAAAGAAGGGGAGGGGAGCAGTAAGCAATTCTGACTAGATCATTGAGATCTAGCAGGAAACACAACTCCTTTGTTCCTCCCTCTTGGATCTATCCATCCATCCATCCTTACCTGGAGTAAGTATTTTGAGTACCCTGGGTGTATATATATATATATATATATATGGAAAACCATAAGATTTACTAATGGTTTGAATATGTGATAGGAGAGTAAGAGAAGAGTCAAAGGTAACATACATTTTTTACCTGAGCAGCTAGAAAGATAAAGTTGTTATTTCCTGGGAGGGGATAGCTGGGGCGAAGGACGGGGTTGGGAGAGAGGAGTTCCATTTTAGACATGTTTGATCGCCAAGGGGAAATACCAAGTTGGCAGTCGGACACACAAACCAGAGTTCAGTGGGAAAGTTCAGGAAAAATGGTGGGCTAGGAAGTACTTCGCAACTAGTGCTCTGGGGATGGGGAGAAAAAGAGGCTCAACGTGTAGTGTTTGTCAATTTCTTTGGTGTAATGACTTCACCATGGCTGATTTCTAGTAACCAACATAATGCCACTGTCATTAGATACGGATTTGGGAAGAAATGTGCTCTCGTGAGCCCAGGCCAGCTGGCTCTGGTATGTCACTGGGAACAGAGACATAAATTTGGGAGTCATCAGGATGTAAAAGAGCCTTGAGACTGCACAATGGCACTTAGGGAGTGAGCATAGAGAGGAGATATTTAAAAACTGAGCTGTAGGCACTCCACTGTGAAGCGTTTGGAAGATGACGACAAAGCAGAAAAGAGGAGACCAAGAAGGAGACTAAGAAATGTTTCAAGAGGGAGGGAGAGGACATCTGTCAAAAACTACTGATGAGCCAGGTGAGATGCGGCTGGAAAAGAGGACACTGGGATTGGCTCTGTCACTTCAACAGCAGTGGCTTCAGAGGACAGAGGGAACAAAAGCTTAAGAAACCTATCCTCGCCTCCTTCTCAAAATAGCAACAGCTGGAGGCAGGGTGGCTTTGGCGGCTCAACCCTGTATTGAAATCTTTAAAATGCATTTTGGGCCTTAGAATTAGAGTAGATTTCAAAATCACATGATGTCAGGACTGGAAAAAAATCTGATGGGTCCCTTGGCTCAAAGTGGCTCAAAGCCCTAGGAGGAAAGAGGGGAAGGTGCCAGCCTATGTTCAGTAATTTGAAAAGGTATTTTATGTTTATTTATTATATTGTTTAATGTTTATTTAGTTTTGAGAGGGGGGTGGGAGAGGGTCAGAGAGAGGGGGAGACACAGAATCTGAAGCAGACTCCAGGCTCTGAGCTGTCAGCACAGAGAGCCCAACGCGGGGCTCGAACTCAGGAACCACAAGATCATGACCTGAGCCGAAGTTGGACACTTAACCAACTGAGCAACTCAGGCACCTGGAAAAGGTATTTTAAAATCTATACAAATCCCTAGTCATTTTACTTGCCTACAGTTTCATGGCATCTTGTGAATAAAAATCAGTCCTTTCATTCACGTTCACTGACCAACAACCTCATTTAACACTGCAGAGACTGTAGAAAAGTTTGGAAGGGCTTTTTTTTTTTTTTTTTTTTTTTTGCAGAGTCTGTGCAGGTGTTTCCAGCTCGTGTTTTACTCTGTTTTCTCGGTTGCCTCTCATTCTTGCACACTGCTTAGTACACCTGCGATGTGGGGTATCTGGGATGCATATTATTCACAGGTAAATATTATCAGTGTTTCTCTGTTTTTAGGCCATCCATCTCTAGGCAAATGTAACATTTATGCAATCTTGTTTCAGGGGTAGAACTAATTTTCATTAGCAAAGCTCTACACTGGCCCTCCCTTGCTCGTTTGTTCACTCAAAACACAGTGAAGGGGAGTGGTGGTGGAGAGAAGGCCGGAGAGGAAAAATTCTCCAGAGGAAAGAAAGGCAGGTGCAAAGACAAGGAGGCATCAGAGAACATGTCATTTTCTAGAAACTAAATCATTCAGGGGCACCTGGGTGGCTCACTCGGTTGAACATCCGACTTTGGCTCAGGTCATGATCTCACAGTTCATGAGTTCGAGCCCTGGAGTTGGGCTTTCTGCTGTCAGTGCAGAGCCTGCTTCAGATCCTCTGTCTCTCTCTCTCTCTCTCTCTGCCCCTACACCACATGCGCATGTGCTCTGTCTCAAATATAAATAATGAAAGAAAAAAAAACCATTTCAAACTAAATCATTAAGGCTGGATCATACAGGTGTGAGATTGGTGAGCTGTGAGAAGAAAAAAGTAGCCTAGACCTAAATTCTAAGGACCTTTTAAGAGCTGTTGAAAGGTGAGGTTTTGTTTGTTGTTTTTTAATGGAGAAATGATTTCAGAAAAAGTGAGATCTAGGACCCTTACTAGTGGAAAGTCTGGGAACCATGAATCCTTCCTATTATCCATATTTAGCTGCATTTTCAAATGCCTTCACACAGTTTGATTTTACTTTTTCTTGAAAACTGTCTCCCCCACTGCCCTTCTCTCCAGAAAGGAAGAATTCCTCAGTCTTTCAGGAGCTCCTGCCAAACAAGCAAATTCCACCAGGCAGCACACACTGACTGGAGTGATTCTCAGATCTCCAGGCATATATTCTCAGGATTTTGCTGGATTTTTAAAGTAATTGCCAAAAAGGAGGAAACTTTGCTGTATCACTCTCTGCTGGGTCATGAAATGAAATTTCAGTCCTGGCTTTTCAGACTGTAGGCTTCATCCAGTTACAGGCAAATATACTTTCTTAGAAATGTCTCTGCAGACACAGCTTTTGCTGCTAAAAGGGCTGAGGTCATGTGAAACAGGCATCAGGGTAAAATATATGGACAAATATAGATGAAAAGAAAAAGTCTTTGAGTTTAGCAGGTATTCACATTCTATTACTGATTGATGGATTAAAAGAGGTCAAAATTTGCATGTTTATACAAACAGCACAATACGTATAAATTATGGAAAGTCTTAATTGTGTTTTCATCTATACTTATGCATAAATATATTGTATATGAGAACCTATTTTCAGACCATCAGGCTATACAAATATTTAAGCACACTGTTCTACAAATAGGAGAGAGCAATGAAAAACACAGAAATCCTCATCCTTATGAACCTTCTATTCCAGTGGGGATTAAAAGACAATAAGCCAGGTAATCAAGTTATGAACCATTTTAGAAAATGGTGACCAAAACGAAGGCAAATAAAGCAGGGAAGGAACATGACAGGAAACTGAGGGACGCAATATACAGTTTTATTTTTTGCACATTTGCACATTTTATTTTATTTTTTTAAATAAAGCTAGTGTGATGTAGCTCTTTGGGTTTTTTGTTGTTGTTGTTGTTGTTGTTGTTGTTTTAATTAGGTCAAAAAGAACTTCACGTTTGGGAACTGTTGGAGGGAATCTTGACTGTTCCGGAAGCTGAGCGCTGTGGCCAAGCAGGGGAGAACTGGAGGGAGGTGAAGGCCCTCCCACCACCCATCACAATGAGCTGTGAAGCGCAGTGCTCAAGGGTCGGCTGGGCTTGCTGGGGGTGCCCACCCTTCCTCCTCCAGACCACATAGGTTGACCTTTGCCCTGAGGAACCATAATCGATGAAACTGGGAGTGGGGCAGTGTAGTGTAGTGGAAAAAATCTCCTTCTTTCTCTACCTTCTCACTGTACCGGATTCAGGAAGGAACTTGGGTGGTAGTATCTACCTTTTGGGAGAGAATTTAGGATTAAATCATTAGTTTAGGATAAGTGCTCCTTTCTTTAGAAAATGGGATCCGCCAAAGCAGTGACTCTGGTTTAAACGGCTTACCAAGCACCTGGGGATCCCGTTATAAAGGCAGATACCTGGCAATGTCTCCAGAGTTTTTCAAGTCTGTAGGTCATTTTTCCCGCTTCCCTGAGGAGCCTGACATAGGGATACTTCTCAAACTCAATTTTGAACCACATTGCCTTACGGAAGAGAGAGTAGCTCTAAGTCACTTTCTCCTTGATTGGATGAATATCAAACTCCAGGTTTCCTAAGCATGCTCAGTCCTTGCTTGGGGAGAGAGAGAGAGAGAGAGAGAGAGAGAGAGAGAGAGTGTGTGTGTGTGTGTGTGTGTGTGTGTGTGTGTGTTTTGGGGGAGAAGGTGATGGAAGGGAAAAGAAAAGAAAAGAAAAGGGAAAAGAGAACCTGAATCTAGACTCAATCTAAAAGGAGGAGGGAAAAGAATGTTGCCAACTGGGACTGCCCTGGCTCGGGAGACCCAGCATCCGACACCAGTAAAGATGGGAATTCAGAGATCAGCAGCTTCCCGAGGTTTAATGCTGAATGATATGCTTCATTGTGTTCTAGAGATTAGAGAAATAAGAGAAATACAGCTTGATAATTAACGAACAGTCGGGAAACCTTGAAAACACATGGCAGGTAAGGAGATTTATCAAAAGCAGTCCTGACATGCCCATTTTTCAGAGTTCAGTGTTTCATCAGCAGAATGTAAAGTAGAGAAAAAAAATCCAATGTTTATTTTTATATTTCACATGCTTGGTTTAAATGAGAATACTTCATAACCGAGCTGTATCCACTTGGCCATGGGAACCTGTTCCCTGAAACAGCTCTAAGATACCAGAACACATTTCATTTCCCCCCCACCTAGTATTTCCCAGTTTACAGTCAACATAAAAGAATGTGATAATGCACTGAAGCAAGAGATTCAAATGAGCAACAATCCCAGGTAAAACATAAGAGTGGATTTATTTCCTA
>NW_026464087.1:0-5365 GCF_027475565.1 Acinonyx jubatus
TAAAGTGGGCATTTCCTTTTTTCTTCCTAAGAATGAAAATTGCAAATATAATTAAAATCCCACTTTTGGCAAAAATGGTCAACATAAAATGTAGAACCACAGGATAGTTGTAGGAGCTGTTCATACAATGGGAATCAAGCAAGGGCACACACAAAGAATCAGGTAGAAGAAATCATGGCAGTTAGAATCAGGAAAAAAACAAACAGTAAAAATAATTTTTTAAAAGAGCATAACCTAAGTCACGATTGCTAAAGCCTTTGTTTTTAACAGCAGGACAGTGGTACGCACATGGGGGGAAGATGGAAATAGGGTGGAGCTAAAAATTTTATTGCACAGACAAGCTATATTTTCAGGAAGCTGTCTGCCTCTGAACCAACAAAGCAGAAGAGAGACCTTACATTGTCAACAGTCCCGACGCTGGTGAGAAGTAATTGCTATATGAATTCCCCACAAGCCCAAGGATCTTAAAATAATACCAGTTAGTCTGGAATATAATGACAACTCCTCCATCACACACATTTTCTATCAGTACCAGGTCCAGGAAAATTTTACTTCCTTTAAGGGTGAATAGTGAACCTAATAGATCAGCACAGGATCTATACAAAAATGCTACAGAAATGCAGAAATAAAAATATGAAACAAAAGTAAAATAAATAAAAGCCACACACATACAAAAAAATAACAGGGGACATATAAAAATTATTACAAAATATTCCATTAGTTATAGTCCTCCAAATTAACGAATGAATCATCCCTATAAAAAAAATATTATGGGTATTTAAGGATGAGATGTTTGTGAACTAAAAAGCCCAGAAAAAGATTAAACAAACAAAATACATAAATGAAGACAAAAGTGGAAGAAACATAAGAGAATGAATAATATTAAAAACACAATAATGGAAGGCGATAACCAATGTGAAAAAGACAAAGAAAAAGCAAATCATGATAGTTTAACATGTAAGAGAAAAAGACAAGAAGTACAGATAAAGGGGATTCAACATATACATAATTGGAATACCCAAAGAAGAAATCTAAAAATAGTGCCACAAGTGAGTCAATACGAACTGTATCCCAGGTAAAAGGACTTCAGATAAAAAGAAACACTTCTTCATGAAGTCAAAAATATAACCAAATGATTATTAAATACATGAAAGTTGTCTCCTCTTACAAGATAAACCCAAATCAGAACTGCCCAGACATATAATTTTCCACTTATAACACTGGGAAAGATGGATAATGTATCCTGTTGAGGATGGTGTGGAGAAACATGAACACTTACATATGCCTAACCAAAGTGTAAATCAATAGGACACTATTATGGAAAATTTGCTTATAAATTTACCAACTTCAAATGCATTTCACCTAGACACAGCAATTCCTCTTTCAGAAATTTTCCTGTAAATATAATCCTATAAATTTGAAATGACATATGTATAAGTCAGTCTTTGCAATATTTATAACAGAAAACAATTAGAAGTAACACATATACACACACATAATATACACACACATCATACAATTAAATATCATACAGTCATCAAAATGAATGAAATACTAACATAATAATAATAATAATAATAACAAAATTATCTTCAAGATACATTGTGAAAAATATTAAGCTGTAGAACAACTTGTAAAGTCTGCTATCAGTTGATTGAAAAATAATGAAAGGAGATGTGTTTGCATACATGAGTGTGCTATTTCTATTTGTGTGAATCTCAGGGAGAATACACACAACTGATAACAAGAGTTGCCTCTGGAGACGAGACCAGAGATACAGCTAAAGAATAAATAATTTGAGTTACAAATTTGGAAACCACATGAAAACTTTTAATAAGAAGTTACATGCTATTCAGGTTTGGTAAGCATATTTCCTTACTAAAGGAAATATAGTGGCCTAAATAATTTAAGGTGGATCAAGTAACAATCTATATCTTAAAAAAAGTTGAATATACCAGCACTGCCCAGGAGAACTTTATGAAACGATGGAAATGTTCTATAATTCTGCACTGACCACTATGGCAGCCATAAACCATATGTAGCTATAGCTATTAAGCACATGAAATGTGGTTAGTGTAACCAAGGAAGTGAATTTTTTATTTAATTTTCTTTAATTTAAATTTAAGTGGCTACATGTGGCTAGTGGCTACCATATTGCAGTGCAGAGCTTCAGATGAAAATGAAAACGGTGCACTCTAACTACTAAATACTAAGTTCTGAAGCCAAAAGATATCATTAACAATTTAGATTTTTTTCCATGTTAACACATCACCCTGTGTAAGTAGCTCAGTCTTCAGCTAGGTAGCTGTTTCTCAAACTCTTCCTTTTTTTTTTTTTTTAAGTCTCTTGGAGTAATCTCCACATCCAGTGTGGGGCTCAAACTTACAACCTCAAGATCAAGAGTCACTGGCCCTTCTGACCAAACCAGCCAAGCACCACTCAAACTCATAAAGTCTCAGCTGAGCCACATGTTACTTTTGTAGAAATTAGGAAATGGGAACAGCTCCACAGGCAGATGGCTTGGCCAATGATCACTGGTATGGGATGTGAGGCACCCAGAACCATTCTCTGGGCAGTCCTCGCTCCGTGCTATGGCACAGACCTTAGGGAACAGAATATGGGTGGGTTCATCATAAATTTATGTCCTTGTGGGTCCTGCTACCCTAGTGCTATGAAACACCTGACTAACTATACATAGTGGTTCTGCCTGTAATCTTTCTCAAAACTAAGACGAAGAGGACCAATCAACCACAGCAGAACTCCCAGATCAAATCCCTCTTATCGCCCCTACTTGTTTGTGTTTACCTCTTAAAATTCCAGCGGAAACATGACTCCACGATCTGAACTTTATTTCCTCCATAATTACTCTTTTGATAGGAATCATGGTAATACGTGCCTCAGCATATCAGTTTGAAGGCTCAACAAGGTAATTTATGTACAGCACTGAGCTTTTGTCTAGGCTAGGATGGATGCAAAGTAAATCTTAGCTCTTATGTTAAAAGGAAACTAAACTTATGAATTTTTCAACTGCCACCTGGCTGCTGGGTAAAGGGTGCACAAATCCCTGATGAAGTCATGGGAAAAGGGCCTAAGAATGACTCGTAAGCCTGTGTTTGTGTGTGTGTGTGAGTGTGTGTGTGTGCGCGCGCGCGCGTGCGCGCGTGCATGTGCGCATGCATGGATGTATGTGAATTGGGGCGGGGGGCGGGGAGTCTGCTGAATGGAATTAATTGTATTAACCATGACACTTATTACAGCTATATCTTCTGACTTTCCTCGTTTAGTCAGTAATACCGAAAAATTTCCATCAACCCATTTGGTATATTTTCCTGACTTCTGTGCCATGTTCAAATTAATCCCATTTTAAAGAGGAGGAAATTGAAACTGAAATAATTTAAGTGATTACCCAGAATCACACAGGTAGAGGCAGAGGGCAGTTCTTATTTAAGTTGAATTTGTTTGACCAAACTTCAGTTGTCTAAAAACAATATGCCAGTCTGTCACAATTAATACCAATGACCCAAAGAGTATGAATTAGAAAGAAAGTCTGTCTTTAACTCAATTGCTTACCCAACTTCTCTTATTAGAATTTATTCTGGGACAAATCCTCCCCCTTACAGAACTCCTGAACTCAGAGCAGAAGAGGTCATAAAACCCACGGTCCTCAATCTACACATGAGTAGCAGTGATTCATCCACAGTGAGTCATCATTTCCCTTCTTGGATCTTCTAATGACCAATGTCACACATGAGAAATAACTGGACAAACTATAGCTAAGGATTATTTCTCTACAGGAGAAATGAGAGATAAAACAAGTTTCTTAAGGCATAGATCCTTGGACTCTGGAATCAATTTCAAGGAAAGAAAGATAAATCTTTTTATATATTTCATTAATACTCACTGCAGCAAATAAAGCCACAAATACAACACACCCACTATTTGTTAATACATATATAAATTATTATTTTGATCTCTTTTGACTCAAATGAGGGAACTAGGAAGGGGGTCTGATCTATTTCAGGTCCCAAATTAAATATAACCAATTTAAAATTATTCAACACAGAATTTATAAATAAAACAAGACTCAGTTGAGCTGGTAACACTTCCTCTCTGTCTCCCACTCTCTGAAGTGTGGCAAGCTAACCTTTAGGCCTAAAAATAGGGCAGCCTTGCTGAGTCACTAATAAATTTTAGCTGTACACCTCACAAGAAGACAAAATGCTCTACAACAATACTTAGCTTGTCTTCCTGAGTCCATACCAGAAAACTATTCCCGGCATATGAGACCAATGTCAGTGACTTAGAGGCTCCCATTCACTTTGGTACAGAAAGGGGACTTTCCTCCTTACAGAAGTAGAAATGAGGTTATCTACCTTAGCTCCATCAGTCACCACATTCCCCTTATTAGTGATTTATTCTCAGAAGATTCTTCATTCTTATGGTTACTCACAGATTCAGACTCACTAAGTCTGGAAGGAACACAGAAGTCAGAAAATCCATGCTCCTAATTACACACCTGAAAACAACACACACAGTACTGTCAGGAACAGTCCCATGTGTTACTAGCAAAGTTTTTTTTAACTCCAGAGTTCCAAATGTCTTTATCTTGCAATTTCTCAACAGCATGGTGACATGGAATCCAGTAGATAATATAAAATGGCTTTATACTGCATGCATTTATTCATTTAATAAATATTCAGCTCCAATGTGTGCAAGCTCTTGTACTAGGTGCTGAGTATACTACAAGGAACACAATTGACATGCTTTCTGCATTCTCAGGATTTGGCTAAGTGGGTTACATAGACAGTAAGAAAGGCAATTATGACAGTGTGACATTTATGTATGAGAGAAGTACAGGAGTGTTACAGAAGAATACGGGCAGAGAAATCAGTAGAGAGGAAGACATAAAAAAAAAAATCCCTAACCTGAGTTTGGACATGAAGGACAGCTTTCTGGAGGAAGTAATACCTGAGCCATCACCTGAATGATTAGTTAAGAGTTAACCTAGAAATGACAATGGGGGCAAAAAAGGAAGAGGGTTCCAAGCAAACTTAAAGACCCAGAAGTGAAATAAAACAGGCCCAATAAACCAAAAGCCATTCAGACTAGCAGACTGCATGGGCCAGGATAGCATGGTGAGCCATGAGTTTAGAAAAACAAGCAAGAATCAGATCATAAAATGTCATTATTATAAGCTGCATTAAGGAGTTTGGACTTTTGTCTAAAAGCTTCAGAACACAACAAAGAATTTTAACATCTGAGAAAGATTATGGAGGTTAATTATGTACAGGGAAAGAATTAGAAGAGACAAGATTTAAGGCAAGGAAACCAGTTATCAAGCAGCAGCTCAGACATCCATGCAAGC
>NW_026464088.1:0-5301 GCF_027475565.1 Acinonyx jubatus
TACCATGGTTCACTATGGCTGAAGCCGCTGCCTTTACCTGAGAGAATGTGGTCACTGAACCCGAAAGGGGCTCCAGACCCTGGGGTCTCAGCTCAGAATCTCCCCGGAAAGGTCCGAGGGTTTGGAGACCCAGATTGGGAAGTGCCCCGCTCGCCCCGGGCCTCCAGGCCCGGGGCTGCTCGCCCCGGGCCTCCAGGCCCGGGGCTGCTCGCCCCGGGCCTCCAGGCCCGGGGCTGCTCGCCCCGGGCCTCCAGGCCCGGGGCTGCTCGCCCCGGGCCTCCAGGCCCGGGGCTGCTCGCCCCGGGCCTCCAGGCCCGGGGCTGCTCGCCCCGGGCCTCCAGGCCCGGGGCTGCTCGCCCCGGGCCTCCAGGCCCGGGGCTGCTCGCCCCGGGCCTCCAGGCCCGGGGCTGCTCGCCCCGGGCCTCCAGGCCCGGGGCTGCTCGCCCCGGGCCTCCAGGCCCGGGGCTGCTCGCCCCGGGCCTCCAGGCCCGGGGCTGCTCGCCCCGGGCCTCCAGGCCCGGGGCTGCTCGCCCCGGGCCTCCAGGCCCGGGGCTGCTCGCCCCGGGCCTCCAGGCCCGGGGCTGCTCGCCCCGGGCCTCCAGGCCCGGGGCTGCTCGCCCCGGGCCTCCTGGCCCGGGGCTGCTCGCCCCGGGCCTCCAGGCCCGGGGCTGCTCGCCCCGGGCCTCCTGGCCCGGGGCTGCTCGCCCCGGGCCTCCAGGCCCGGGGCTGCTCGCCCCGGGCCTCCAGGCCCGGGGCTGCTCGCCCCGGGCCTCCAGGCCCGGGGCTGCTCGCCCCGGGCCTCCAGGCCCGGGGCTGCTCGCCCCGGGCCTCCTGGCCCGGGGCTGCTCGCCCCGGGCCTCCAGGCCCGGGGCTGCTCGCCCCGGGCCTCCAGGCCCGGGGCTGCTCGCCCCGGGCCTCCAGGCCCGGGGCTGCTCGCCCCGGGCCTCCTGGCCCGGGGCTGCTCGCCCCGGGCCTCCTGGCCCGGGGCTGCTCGCCCCGGGCCTCCTGGCCCGGGGCTGCTCGCCCCGGGCCTCCTGGCCCGGGGCTGCTCGCCCCGGGCCTCCTCGCCCGGGGCTGCTCGCCCCGGGCCTCCTGGCCCGGGGCTGCTCGCCCCGGGCCTCCTGGCCCGGGGCTGCTCGCCCCGGGCCTCCTGGCCCGGGGCTGCTCGCCCCGGGCCTCCTGGCCCGGGGCTGCTCGCCCCGGGCCTCCTGGCCCGGGGCTGCTCGCCCCGGGCCTCCTGGCCCGGGGCTGCTCGCCCCGGGCCTCCTGGCCCGGGGCTGCTCGCCCCGGGCCTCCTCGCCCGGGGCTGCTCGCCCCGGGCCTCCTCGCCCGGGGCTGCTCGCCCCGGGCCTCCTCGCCCGGGGCTGCTCGCCCCGGGCCTCCTCGCCCGGGGCTGCTCGCCCCGGGCCTCCTCGCCCGGGGCTGCTCGCCCCGGGCCTCCTCGCCCGGGGCTGCTCGCCCCGGGCCTCCTCGCCCGGGGCTGCTCGCCCCGGGCCTCCTCGCCCGGGGCTGCTCGCCCCGGGCCTCCTCGCCCGGGGCTGCTCGCCCCGGGCCTCCTCGCCCGGGGCTGCTCGCCCCGGGCCTCCTCGCCCGGGGCTGCTCGCCCCGGGCCTCCTCGCCCGGGGCTGCTCGCCCCGGGCCTCCTCGCCCGGGGCTGCTCGCCCCGGGCCTCCTGGCCCGGGGCTGCTCGCCCCGGGCCTCCTCGCCCGGGGCTGCTCGCCCCGGGCCTCCTCGCCCGGGGCTGCTCGCCCCGGGCCTCCTCGCCCGGGGCTGCTCGCCCCGGGCCTCCTCGCCCGGGGCTGTCTCTTACCATGGCTCATCATGGCTGAAGCCTCTCCCTGGACCTGAGAGGAACGGGTCAGAGTATCCCACACAGCCTCCCGGCCATGGGATCTAAGCTGAGAAACTTCCGGGGAAGGTTGGAGAAGTGGGAGACGCAGAATCCCTAGCAGCCCGTCGAGGAGCTATGCAGCGAGCACAAAATCCCAAGGAGACAGATGCCTGAATCCTGAAAAGCAAACAAAACCTTCCTCTCAGCTCAGCAATTCTCGGGTTAGGACCGAGGAATGGGAGACACAGAATCCCAAACACCTGAGATGAGCCCCGGCCTCCAGGTCCTGAGACATTACCATGGTTCACTATGGCTGAAGCCGCTGCCTTTACCTGAGAGAATGTGGTCACTGAACCCGAAAGGGGCTCCAGACCCTGGGGTCTCAGCTCAGAATCTCCCCGGAAAGGTCCGAGGGTTTGGAGACCCAGATTGGGAAGTGCCCCGCTCGCCCCGGGCCTCCAGGCCCGGGGCTGCTCGCCCCGGGCCTCCAGGCCCGGGGCTGCTCGCCCCGGGCCTCCAGGCCCGGGGCTGCTCGCCCCGGGCCTCCAGGCCCGGGGCTGCTCGCCCCGGGCCTCCAGGCCCGGGGCTGCTCGCCCCGGGCCTCCAGGCCCGGGGCTGCTCGCCCCGGGCCTCCAGGCCCGGGGCTGCTCGCCCCGGGCCTCCAGGCCCGGGGCTGCTCGCCCCGGGCCTCCAGGCCCGGGGCTGCTCGCCCCGGGCCTCCAGGCCCGGGGCTGCTCGCCCCGGGCCTCCAGGCCCGGGGCTGCTCGCCCCGGGCCTCCAGGCCCGGGGCTGCTCGCCCCGGGCCTCCAGGCCCGGGGCTGCTCGCCCCGGGCCTCCAGGCCCGGGGCTGCTCGCCCCGGGCCTCCAGGCCCGGGGCTGCTCGCCCCGGGCCTCCAGGCCCGGGGCTGCTCGCCCCGGGCCTCCAGGCCCGGGGCTGCTCGCCCCGGGCCTCCAGGCCCGGGGCTGCTCGCCCCGGGCCTCCAGGCCCGGGGCTGCTCGCCCCGGGCCTCCAGGCCCGGGGCTGCTCGCCCCGGGCCTCCAGGCCCGGGGCTGCTCGCCCCGGGCCTCCAGGCCCGGGGCTGCTCGCCCCGGGCCTCCAGGCCCGGGGCTGCTCGCCCCGGGCCTCCAGGCCCGGGCTGCTCGCCCCGGGCCTCCAGGCCCGGGGCTGCTCGCCCCGGGCCTCCAGGCCCGGGGCTGCTCGCCCCGGGCCTCCAGGCCCGGGGCTGCTCGCCCCGGGCCTCCAGGCCCGGGGCTGCTCGCCCCGGGCCTCCAGGCCCGGGGCTGCTCGCCCCGGGCCTCCAGGCCCGGGGCTGCTCGCCCCGGGCCTCCAGGCCCGGGGCTGCTCGCCCCGGGCCTCCAGGCCCGGGGCTGCTCGCCCCGGGCCTCCAGGCCCGGGGCTGCTCGCCCCGGGCCTCCAGGCCCGGGGCTGCTCGCCCCGGGCCTCCAGGCCCGGGGCTGCTCGCCCCGGGCCTCCAGGCCCGGGGCTGCTCGCCCCGGGCCTCCAGGCCCGGGGCTGCTCGCCCCGGGCCTCCAGGCCCGGGGCTGCTCGCCCCGGGCCTCCAGGCCCGGGGCTGCTCGCCCCGGGCCTCCAGGCCCGGGGCTGCTCGCCCCGGGCCTCCAGGCCCGGGGCTGCTCGCCCCGGGCCTCCAGGCCCGGGGCTGCTCGCCCCGGGCCTCCAGGCCCGGGGCTGCTCGCCCCGGGCCTCCAGGCCCGGGGCTGCTCGCCCCGGGCCTCCAGGCCCGGGGCTGCTCGCCCCGGGCCTCCAGGCCCGGGGCTGCTCGCCCCGGGCCTCCAGGCCCGGGGCTGCTCGCCCCGGGCCTCCAGGCCCGGGGCTGCTCGCCCCGGGCCTCCAGGCCCGGGGCTGCTCGCCCCGGGCCTCCTGGCCCGGGGCTGCTCGCCCCGGGCCTCCAGGCCCGGGGCTGCTCGCCCCGGGCCTCCAGGCCCGGGGCTGCTCGCCCCGGGCCTCCAGGCCCGGGGCTGCTCGCCCCGGGCCTCCTGGCCCGGGGCTGCTCGCCCCGGGCCTCCAGGCCCGGGGCTGCTCGCCCCGGGCCTCCAGGCCCGGGGCTGCTCGCCCCGGGCCTCCTGGCCCGGGGCTGCTCGCCCCGGGCCTCCAGGCCCGGGGCTGCTCGCCCCGGGCCTCCAGGCCCGGGGCTGCTCGCCCCGGGCCTCCTGGCCCGGGGCTGCTCGCCCCGGGCCTCCTGGCCCGGGGCTGCTCGCCCCGGGCCTCCTGGCCCGGGGCTGCTCGCCCCGGGCCTCCTGGCCCGGGGCTGCTCGCCCCGGGCCTCCTGGCCCGGGGCTGCTCGCCCCGGGCCTCCTGGCCCGGGGCTGCTCGCCCCGGGCCTCCTGGCCCGGGGCTGCTCGCCCCGGGCCTCCTGGCCCGGGGCTGCTCGCCCCGGGCCTCCTGGCCCGGGGCTGCTCGCCCCGGGCCTCCTGGCCCGGGGCTGCTCGCCCCGGGCCTCCTCGCCCGGGGCTGCTCGCCCCGGGCCTCCTGGCCCGGGGCTGCTCGCCCCGGGCCTCCTCGCCCGGGGCTGCTCGCCCCGGGCCTCCTGGCCCGGGGCTGCTCGCCCCGGGCCTCCTGGCCCGGGGCTGCTCGCCCCGGGCCTCCTGGCCCGGGGCTGCTCGCCCCGGGCCTCCTCGCCCGGGGCTGCTCGCCCCGGGCCTCCTGGCCCGGGGCTGCTCGCCCCGGGCCTCCTCGCCCGGGGCTGCTCGCCCCGGGCCTCCTGGCCCGGGGCTGCTCGCCCCGGGCCTCCTGGCCCGGGGCTGCTCGCCCCGGGCCTCCTCGCCCGGGGCTGCTCGCCCCGGGCCTCCTCGCCCGGGGCTGCTCGCCCCGGGCCTCCTCGCCCGGGGCTGCTCGCCCCGGGCCTCCTCGCCCGGGGCTGCTCGCCCCGGGCCTCCTCGCCCGGGGCTGCTCGCCCCGGGCCTCCTCGCCCGGGGCTGCTCGCCCCGGGCCTCCTGGCCCGGGGCTGCTCGCCCCGGGCCTCCTGGCCCGGGGCTGCTCGCCCCGGGCCTCCTGGCCCGGGGCTGCTCGCCCCGGGCCTCCTGGCCCGGGGCTGCTCGCCCCGGGCCTCCTCGCCCGGGGCTGCTCGCCCCGGGCCTCCTCGCCCGGGGCTGCTCGCCCCGGGCCTCCTCGCCCGGGGCTGCTCGCCCCGGGCCTCCTCGCCCGGGGCTGCTCGCCCCGGGCCTCCTCGCCCGGGGCTGCTCGCCCCGGGCCTCCTCGCCCGGGGCTGCTCGCCCCGGGCCTCCTCGCCCGGGGCTGTCTCTTACCATGGCTCATCATGGCTGAAGCCTCTCCCTGTACCTGAGAGGAATGGGTCAGAGTATCCCACACAGCCTCCCGGCCATGGGATCTAAGCTGAGAAACTTCCGGGGAAGGTTGGAGAAGTGGGAGACGCAGAATCCCAAGCAGCCCGTCGAGGAGCTATGCAGCCAGCATAAAATCCCAAGGAGACAGATGCCTGAATCCTGAAAAG
>NW_026464089.1:0-5287 GCF_027475565.1 Acinonyx jubatus
GGACCCACTCTCCGAGTCCTGCTGGAACCAGAGCCAGAGGTGAAAACACAATGTGCCCTCCACATCGCACATGCTTTTATGAACTTTCAGTGGGGATTTTTTCCCAACAATGTTGTAGTCGTTGGAAACAACTGGAAACCTGACAGGTATGTTGTGTCGGGAACCGCCCGTTTCTTGAATGTTCAATATTCCTGCAACAGAATTTGTTACAGTTATCCTCTCTTGTCTTCATTGGAAGGAATCTCATCAATAATATCTTAAAAACATCCTCGTTACCTTATCCCCTTTTCAGTTGAGATTTGGCATGTTTTCTGATTTCTCATGAACTCGTGAACATCTGAAATACTTTTAAATTGATTGCAGGTTTTACTAAAAGCAGATTCACGGCGTCCCTCCCAGACTGCTCATGGTCAAAGAACATACCAAGGCCACTTCTCAGTATGGGTAAGACTGTACCAAACAAACATCCTGAATCAATTTTAGAAGAAAAAGCCTGATGGTATTTTTTCTTTATGAAAATTGATGCTTAGATACCCTGTTCGATACATTTCCACTTTTTTTTTTCCTTTCTTTCTCATTTTCTCAGTCAGAGATTCACAGACCTGCCTGAGTTTTACATTCACCACTCATACTTTCAAGGCTCCTTTCTCTCCCTGTAAGAAAGAAGACAGATCTTCTGATGTGCAGGCAAGTTGCTGTAACTTCAAGATTTGTGGTGTACGTGTCTGTTAACTCCCCCCCCCAGTTGAAAATATCACCCCACCTTGAGTACTGCCATAAAAAACATAATCTATTTTCACCAGTATGATTTCATTTCGTTATAGAGGATTTCTTCATTTGATATTTTGTGTATATGCATACATTAGATGTTTTAGTCCTGAGAAAATCCCACATGTAGTTGAAAGAAAAATGTATATCCTATATGGAAAATTAGGAGACTGCACATTAAATTCATAAATGTAGAATTTTTTAATGTTTTTATTTATTTTATTATTTTTTAAATATGCAATTCATTGTCAAATTGGTTTCCAACAACACCCAGTGCTCATCCCAACAGGTGCCCTCCTCAATACCCATCACCCACCCTCCCCTTGCTCCAACCTCCATCAACCCTCAGTTTGTTCTCAGTTTTTAAGAGTCTCTTATGCTTTGGCTCCCTCCCTCTATAACCTCTTGTTTTTTTTTCCTTTTCCTCCCCCATGGGTTTCTGTTAAGTTTCTCAGGATCCATATAAGAGTGAAAACATATGATATCTGTCTTTTGCTGTATGCATTATTTCACTTAGCATAGCACTCTCCAGTTCCATCCATGTTGCTACAAAAGGCCATATTTCATTCTTATTGCCATGTAGTATTCCATTGTGTATATAAACCACAATTTCTTTATCCATTCATCAGTTGATGCACATTTAGGCTCTTTCCATAATTTGGCTCTTGTTGAAAGTGCTGCTATAAACATTGGGGTACAAGTGCCACTAGGCATCAGCACTACTGTATCTCTTGGGTAAATTCCTAGCAGTGCTATTGCTGGGTCATAGGGTAGGTCTGTTTTTAATTTTTTGAGGAACCTCCACACTGTTTTCCAGAGTGGCTGCACCAGTTTGCATTCCCACCAACAGTACAAGAGTGTTCCTGTTTCTCCACATCCTCGCCAGCATCTATAATCTCCTGATTTGTTCATTTTGGCCACTCTGACTGGCATGAGGTGATATCTGAGTGTGGTTTTGATTTGTGTTTCCCTGATGAGGAGCGACGTTGAGCATCTTCTCATGTGCCTGTGGGCCATCTGGATGTCTTCTTTAGAAGTGTCTATTCATGTTTCCTGCCCGTTTCTTCACTAGATTATTTGTTTTTTGGGTGTGGAGCTTGGAGAGCTCTTTATAGATTTTGGATACTAGCCCTTTGTCCGATATGTCATTTGCAAATATCTTTTCCCATTCCGTTGGTTGCCTTTTAGTTTTGTTGGTTGTTTCCTTTGCAGTGCAGAAGCTTTTGATCTTGATGAGGTCCCAATAGTTCATTTTTGCTTTTAATTCCCTTGCCTTTGGGCATGTGTCCAGTAAGAAATTGCTACGACTGAGGTCAGAGAGGTCTTTTCCTGCTTTCTCTTCTAGGGTTTGGATGGTTTCCTGTCTCACATTCAGGTCCTTCATCCATTTTGAGTTTATTTTTGTGAATGGTGTGAGAAAGTGGTCTAGTTTCAATCTTCTGCATGTTGCTGTCCAGTTCTACCAGCACCATTTGTTAAAGAGACTGTCTTTTTTCCATTGGATATTCCTTCCTGCTTTGTCAAAGATGAGTTGGCCATCCGTTTGTGGGTCTAGTTCTGGGGTTTCTATTGTATTCCATTGGTCTATGTGTCGTTTTTGTGCCAATACCATGCTGTCTTGATGATGACAGCTTTGTAGTAGAGGCTAAAGTCTGGGATTGTGATGCCTCCTGCTTTGGTCTTCTGCTTCAAAATTACTTTGGCTATTCGGGGCCTTTTGTGGTTCCATATGAATTTTAGGATTGCTTGTTCTAACTTCGAGAAGAATGCTGGTGCAATTTTGATTGGGATTGCATTGAATGTGTAGATAGCTTTGGGTAGTATTGACATTTTAACAATATTTATTCTTCCAACCCATGAGCACTGAATGTTTTCCCATTGCTTTATATCTTCAATTTCCTTCATAAGCTTTCTATAGTTTTCAGCATACAGATCTTGTACATCTTTGGTTAGATTTATTCCTAGGTATTTTATGCTTCTTGGTGCAATTGTGAATGGGATCAGTTTCTTTGTCTTTCTGTTGCTTCATTATTCGTGTATAAGAATGCAACTGATTTCTGTACATTGATTTTGTATCCTGCAACCTTGCTGAATTCATGTATCAGTTCTAGCAGACTTTTGGTGGAGTCTATCGGATTTTCCATGTATAGTATCATGTCATCTGCAACAAGTGAAAGCTTGACTTCCTCTTTGCCAATCTTGATGCTTTGATTTCCTTTTGTTATCTGATTGCTGATGCCAGCACTTCCAACACTATGTTAAACAATAGCGGTGAGAGTGGACATCCCTGTCGTGTTCCTGTTCTCAAGGGGAAAGCTCTCAGTTTTCCCCCATTGAGGATGCTATTAGGTGTGGGCTTTTCATAAATGGCTTTTATGATGTTTAAGTATGTTCCTTCTATCCCGACTTGCTCGAGGGTTTTTATTAAGAAAGGATGCTGAATTTTGTCAAATGCTTTTTCTGCATCGATTGACAGGATCATATGGTTCTTATCTTTTCTTGTATTAATGTGACGTATCACATTGATTGATTTGTGAATGTTGAACCAGCCCTGCATCCCAGGAATGAATCCCACTTGATCATGGTGAATAATTCTTTTTATATGCTGTTGAATTTGATTTGCTAGTATCTTATTGAGAATTTTTGTGTCCATATTCATCAGGGATGTTGGCCTGTAGTTCTCTTTTTTTTACTTGGTCTCTGTCTGGTTTAGGAATCAAAGCAATACTGGCTTCATAGAATTAGCCTGGAAGTTTTCCTTCCCTTTTCTATTTTTTGGAATAGCTTGAGAAGGATAGGTATTATCTCTGCTTTAAATGTCTGGTAGAATTCCCCTGGGAAGCCATCTGGTCCTGGACTCTTATTTGTTGGGAGATTTTTGATAACTGATTCAGTTTCTTCGCTGGTGTGGGTCTGTTCAAGCTTTCTGTTTCCTCCTGTTTGAGTTTTGGAAGTGTGTGGGTGTTTAGGAATTTGTCCATTTCTTCCAGGTTGCCCAGCTTGTTGGCATATAATTTTTCATAGTATTCCCTGATAATTGCTTGTATTTCTGAGGGATTGGTTGTAACAATTCTACTTTCATTCATGATTTCATCTATTTAGGTCATCTCCCTTTTCTTTTTGAGAAGCCTGGCTAGAGGTTTATCAATTTTTGTTAATTTTTTCAAAAAAAACAACTCTTGGTTTCATTGATCTGCTCTACAGTTGTTTTAGATTCTATATTGTTTATTTCTGGTCTGATCTTTATTATTTCTCTTCTTCTGCTGGGTTTGGGGTGTCTTTGCTGCTCTGCTTCTCTTTCCTTTAGGTGTGCTGTTAGATTTTGTATTTGGGATTTTTCTTGTTTCTTGGGATAGGCCTGGATTGCAATGTATTTTCCTCTCAGGACTGCCTTCGCTGCATCTCAAATCACTTTAAAATCTTAGAGGTTCAACTGTCTGCTTACATTCACCATCTCTTTTTGCATGTTGTCCACTTTTTTCATTCTCTGCATTATCATAGGAATGGAAGTGGTTTTAAGTTCCCAGGATGATAATTCCTCCATCTCTGCCATAGGAAGTGTAATTCTAATGCTTGCTATCTGTGTTCAAACTGTGTGGTTTTTACTTTACTATGCCTTGTAAGTTGTGTTGAAAGGCAAATGTTATGTGCTGGTAAAGGAACTGAGGTAAATAGGACATGAGTGTGAGGTTTTTATATTTATCTGGCTAGGGGTTAGTCTGAATTTACTCCCAGGTGAGACAGGAAGGTGAGAGCCCTGGAGTTGAGTATTTTCCCTCACCTGTATTGCTTACTCTTTGGGAAATCCCCAGTTAGGCTCTTCGTTCCTCTTGAGGGCAGATCTTTTCTGGAAGAACAGAATACTTTGGAATTTATTTCTAAATGAGTATTTGCCCCTCTCCCTGCCACTGGAGAAAACTTGCCTTCACACAGAAACACACATATTAAGTATTTGGTGTGTTCATATTCCTTTTCACTTCCCTGCCTGTAGGGCTGGGTGACAAGGGACAGGGACGCTCAGAGGTTCCTAAGTGGCTTTTTGATAGCATGATGATATTCTAATATCCTGGCAAGAGTTTAGGGCTGGCCTCAGCCTCTCATCATCCTTTAAAACTTTAGAATGGGGAAATATGTTAATGGTGTCAAAACCGGGTCATGCCTAGATTTGATTGAGCTAGAATTTATCAGGAGAACTGAGGTCTGCAGAGCTCTTTTTGCTCTTTTTTTAAACATCAACTGTTATTTCTGTTGTTGCTTGTGCTTTAGCTCTAGCCGTGTTTTATTCTTTTTCTCATTTGGTGGCTTTTATTTTGTTTGTAGCAGTCTGGAAAAAATCATGGCACCTGATGTGCCATAACTCTGTATGAATTCAGCAGACAGCCAACTCCATGTAGTATTTCAGAAGAGCTTTCTAGAGAATAAAAGAGGCATATCTTAGCTCAAAGGTTTTGCCCGCCCTTCCTCTGTCCCTCCCTCCCTCCCTTCCTGTTTCTTTATTTCAGGAATTCAAAATAATCCT
>NW_026464090.1:0-5262 GCF_027475565.1 Acinonyx jubatus
CGAGGAGGCCTCTTGAGTCCTCACGGACAGCTGCAGGCTGGCCTTGGAAACGACATGGGGAGATTCCAGCTTCCATGCCGAGTCCGCCGGCCCCGCATCTGGACTCCAGGCACGTGATGTTGTCAGACGTTGGCATTGGGTCCCATGGGGAGAGAGCCTTAGCTAGGGTTAGGGTTCGGGCCAGGGACGTCGCCATGGCCAAAGCGACTGCGGTCTCGAGATCTCCCTCGAGGGCTGAAGGGAGGGCCCGTGCCAGAAGGCGGCTCCATTGCAGGGTTAGGGATCGAGGCAGGCTTAGGTTTCGGTGGAGGGTCCCGGTTTGGTGTAGGGTTAGGGTTAGGGTTAGCACCCAGGAGGTTCCAGGCGCCGAACCCACAGCAGGGCAGTGGTCTCCGCGAAAGGCTAAGTTGAGGGCATAAGGGACGGTGCCGGTCAGGATCCGTATTTGGCTGCCAAGGCCACACTTGTCGATCCGCCCTGGTCGAGGAGGCCTCCGGAATCCTCACGGGCAGCTGCAGCCGGGCCTGGGAAACGACAAGGGGAGCTTCCAGTGTCCATGCCGTGTCAGTCTGCACCTCTTCTGGACCTCACATGAGTGATGTTGTCAGACGTTGGAATTGAGTCCCCATGGGGACAGAGCGTTAGGTAGGGTTAGGGTTCGGTCCAGGGACGTCGCCAGGGCCGAAGCGACTCCAGTCTCGTGATCTCCCTTGAGGGCTGAAGGGAGGGCCCGTGCCCGAAGGCGGCTCAATTGCAGGGCTAATGGTCGAGGCAGGCTTAGGTTTCTGTGGAGGGTCCCGGATCGGGTTTGGGTTAGGGACAGGGTTAGCTCCCAGCAGGCTCCAGGCGCCGAAACCACAGCAGGGCAGTGGTCTCCGGGAAGGGCTGAATTGAGTACCCAAGGAACGGTGCCGGTTGGGATCCGTATGTGGCTGCCAATGCCGCACACGTGATTCGGCCCCTGGTCGAGGGGACCTCCGCAAACCTCTCGTGCTGCTGTAGCCCAGCCTGGGAAATGACATGGGGATCTTCCAGCTTCCATGCCGGGTCAGTCTGCACCGCTTCTGGACCTCAGACGAGTGATGTTGTGTGACGTTGGCATTGGGTCCCCATGGGGAGAGAGCCTTAGCTAGGGTTAGCGTTCGGGCCAGGGACGTCGCCAGGGCAGAAGCGACTCCAGTCTCGTGATCTCCCTTGAGGGCTGAAGGGAGGGCCCATGCCCGAAGGCGGCTCAACTGCAAGGTTAGGGATCGAGGCAGGCTTAGGTTTCGGTGGAGGTTCCCGGTTCGGGGTAGGGTTAGGGTTAGGGTTAGCTCCCAGGAGGCTGCAGGCGCCGAACCCACAGCAGGGCAGTAGTCTCCGTGAAGGTCTGAGTTGAGGGCACAGGGGACGGTGCCGGTCAGGATCCATCTTTGGCTGCCAAGGCCAGACACGTCGATCCCCCCTGGTCGAGGAGGCCTCTTGAATCCTCACGGACAGCTGCAGTCTGGCCTTGGAAACGACATGCGGAGATTCCAGCTTCCATGACGAGTCCATCGGTCCAGCATCTGGACTCCAGGCACGTGATGTTGTCAGACGTTGGCATTGGGTCCCATGGGGAGAGAGCCTTAGCTAGGGTTAGGGTTCGGGCAAGGGACGTCGCCAGGGCCGAAGCGACTCCAGTCTCGTGATCTCTCTTGAGGGCTGAATTGAGTGCCGAAGGAACGTTGCCGGTCAGGATCCTTATTTGGCTGCCAAGGCCGCACACGTGAATCGGCCAGTGGTGGAGGGGACCTCCGCAAACCTCTCGTGCTCCTGTAGCCGGGCCTGGGAAACGAAATGGGGAGCTTCTAGCTTCCATGCCGGGTCAGTCTGCACCGCTTCTGGACCTCAAACGAGTGATGTTGTGAGACGTTGGAATTGGGTCCCCATGGGGAGAGAGCCTTAGCTAGGGTTCGCGTTCGGGCCAGGGACGTCGCCAGGGCCGAAGCGACGGGCGAGCAGCCCCGGGCCTGAAGGCCCGGGGCGAGCGGGGCACTTCCCATTCTGGGTCTCCAAACACTCGGACCTTTCCGGGGAGTTTCTGAGCTGAGACCCCAGGGTCTGGAGCCCCTTTCGGGTTCAGTGACCACATTCTCTCATGTACAGGCAGCGGCTTCAGCCATAGTGAGCCATGGTAATGACTCAGGACCTGGAGGCCGGGGCTCATCTCAGGTGTTTGGGATTCTGTGTCTCCCATCCCTCGGTCCTTACCCGGGAATTTCTGAGCTGAGAGGAAGGTTTTGTTTGCTTTTCAGGATTCAGGCATCTGTCTCCTTGGGATTTTGTGCTTGCTGCATAGCTCCTCGACGGGCTGCCTGGGATTCTGCGTCTCCCACTTCTCCAACCTTCCCCGGAAGTTTCTCAGCTTAGACCCAATGGCCGGGAGGCTGTGTAGGATACTCTGACCCGTTCCTCTCAGGTACAGGGAGAGGCTTCAGGCATGATGAGCCATGGTAAGTGACAGCCCCGGGCGAGGAGGCCCGGGGCGAGCAGCCCCGGGCGAGGAGGCCCGGGGCGAGCAGCCCCGGGCGAGGAGGCCCGGGGCGAGCGGGACACTTCCCATTCTGGGTCTCCAAACCCTCGGACCTTTCCGGGGCGTTTCTGAGCTGAGACCCCAGGGTCTGGAGCCCCCTTCGGGTTCAGTGACCACTTTCTCTCAGGTACAGGCAGCGGCTTCAGCCATAGTGAGCCATGGTAATGACTCAGGACCTGGAGGCCGGGCTCATCTCAGGTGTTTGGGATTCTGTGTCTCCCATCCCTCGGTCCTAACCCGGGAATTTCTGAGGTGGGAGGAAGGTTTTGTTTGCTTTTCAGGATTCAGGCATCTGTCTCCATGGGATTTTGTGCTCGCTGCATAGCTCCTCGACGGGCTGCTTGGGATTCTGCGTCTCCCAATTCTCCAACCTTCCCCGGAAGTTTCTCAGCTTAGACCCCATGGCCGGGAGGCTGTGTGGGATACACTGACCCGTTCCTCTCAGGTTCAGGTAGAGGCTTCAGCCATGATGAGCCATGGGAAGAGACAGCCCCGGGCGAGGAGGCCCGGGGCGAGCAGCCCCGGGCGAGGAGGCCCGGGGCGAGCAGCCCCGGGCGAGGAGGCCCGGGGCGAGCAGCCCCGGGCCTGGAGGCCCGGGGCGAGCGGGGCACTTCCCATTCTGGGTCTCCAAAACCTCGGAACTTTCCGGGGAGTTTCTGAGCTGAGACCCCAGGGTCTGGAGGCCCTTTCGGGTTCAGTGACCACGTTCTCTCAGGTACAGGCAGCGGCTTCAGCCATAGTGAGCCATGGTAATGACTCAGGACCTGGAGGCCGGGCTCATCTCAGGTGTTTGGGATTCAGTGTCTCCCATCCCTCGGTCCTAACCCGGGAATTGCTGAGCTGAGAGGAAGGTTTTGGTTGCTTTTCAGGATTGAGGCATCTGTCTCCTTGGTATTTTGTGCTCGCTGCATAGCTCCTGAACGGGCTGCTTGGGATTCTGCGTCTCCCACTTCTCCAAACTACCCCGGAAGTTTCTCAGCTTAGACCCCACGGCCGGTGGGCTGTGTGGGATACACTGACCCGTTCCTCTCAGGTACAGGGAGAGGCTTCAGGCATGATGAGCCATGGTAAGTGACAGCCCCGGGCGAGGAGGCCCGGGGCGGGCAGCCCCGGGCGAGGAGGCCCGGGGCGGGCAGCCCCGGGCGAGGAGGCCCGGGGCGGGCAGCCCCGGGCGAGGAGGCCCGGGGCGGGCAGCCCCGGGCCTGGAGGCCCGGGGCGAGCGGGGCACTTCCCATTCTGGGTCTCCAAACCCTCGGAACTTTCCGGGGAGTTTCTGAGCTGAGACCTCAGGGTCTGGAGCCCCCTTCGGGTTCAGTGACCACTTTCTCTCAGGTACAGGCAGCGGCTTCAGCCATAGTGAGCCATGGTAATGACTCAGGACCTGGAGGCCGGGCTCATCTCAGGTGTTTGGGATTCTGTGTCTCCCATCGCTCGGTCCTAACCCGGGAATTTTTGAGCTGGGAGGAAGGTTTTGTTTGCTTTTCAGGATTCAGGCATCTGTCTCCATGGGATTTTGTGCTCGCTGCATAGCTCCTCGACGGGCTGCTTGGGATTCTGCGTCTCCCACTTCTCCAACCTTCCCCGGAAGTTTCTCACCTTAGACCCCATGGCCGGGAGGCTGTGTGGGATACACTGACCCGTTCCTCTCAGGTTCAGGTAGAGGCTTCAGCCATGATGAGCCATGGGAAGAGACAGACCAGGGCGAGGAGGCCCGGGGCGAGCGGCCCCGGGCGAGGAGGCCCGGGGCGAGCGGCCCCGGGCCTGGAGGCCTGGGGCGAGCAGCGAGGCCCGGGGCGAGCGGGGCACTTCCCATTCTGGGTCTCCAAACCCTTGCAACTTTCCAGGGAGTTTCTGAGCTGAGACCCCAGGGTCTGGAGCCCCGTTCGGGTTCAGTGACCACGTTCTCTCAGGTACAGGCAGCGGCTTCAGCCATAGTGAGCCATGGTAATGACTCAGGACCTGGAAGCCGGGGCGCATCTCAGGGGTTTGGGATTCAGTGTCTCCCATCCCTCGGTCCTAACCCGGGAATTACTGAGCTGAGAGGAAGGTTTTGGTTGCTTTTCAGGATGCAGGCATCTGTCTCCTTGGTATTTTGTGCTCGCTGCATAGCTCCTGGACGGGCTGCTTGGATTCTGCGTCTCCCACTTCTCCAAACTACCCCGGAAGTTTCTCAGCTTAGACCCCACGGCCGGTGGGCTGTGTGGGATACACTGACCCGTTCCTCTCAGGTACAGGGAGAGGCTTCAGGCATGATGAGCC
The DNA here is from genome assembly GCF_027475565.1 of Acinonyx jubatus. Lineage (NCBI taxonomy): Eukaryota > Metazoa > Chordata > Mammalia > Carnivora > Felidae > Acinonyx > Acinonyx jubatus. The sequence goes on from NW_026464090.1 coordinate 4,814, forward strand.
ATGGGAAGAGACGGACCCGGGCGTGGAGGCCCGGGGCGAGCAGCCCCGGGCGAGGAGGCCCGGGGCGAGCAGCCCCGGGCGAGGAGGCCCCGGGCGAGCAGCCCCGGGCGAGGAGGCCCGGGGCGAGCAGCCCCGGGCGAGGAGGCCCGGGGCGAGCAGGCCCGGGGCGAGCAGCCCCGGGCGAGGAGGCCCGGGGCGAGCAGCCCCGGGCGAGGAGGCCCCGGGCGAGCAGCCCCGGGCGAGGAGGCCCGGGGCGAGCAGCCCCGGGCGAGGAGGCCCGGGGCGAGCAGCCCCGGGCGAGGAGGCCCGGGGCGAGCAGCCCCGGGCCTGGAGGCCCGGGGCGAGCGGGGCACTTCCCATTCTGGGTCTCAAAACCCTCGGACCTTTCTGGGGAGTTTCTGAGCTGAGACCCCAGGGTCTGGAGCCCCTTTCGCGTTCAGTGACCACAT
>NW_026464091.1:0-5145 GCF_027475565.1 Acinonyx jubatus
CCGGGCCTCCTCGCCCGGGGCTGCTCGCCCCGGGCCTCCTGGCCCGGGGCTGCTCGCCCCGGGCCTCCTGGCCCGGGGCTGCTCGCCCCGGGCCTCCTGGCCCGGGGCTGCTCGCCCCGGGCCTCCTCGCCCGGGGCTGCTCGCCCCGGGCCTCCTCGCCCGGGGCTGCTCGCCCCGGGCCTCCTCGCCCGGGGCTGTCTCTTACCATGGCTCATCATGGCTGAAGCCTCTCCCTGGACCTGAGAGGAACGGGTCAGAGTATCCCACACAGCCTCCCGGCCATGGGATCTAAGCTGAGAAACTTCCGGGGAAGGTTGGAGAAGTGGGAGACGCAGAATCCCTAGCAGCCCGTCGAGGAGCTATGCAGCGAGCACAAAATCCCAAGGAGACAGATGCCTGAATCCTGAAAAGCAAACAAAACCTTCCTCTCAGCTCAGCAATTCTCGGGTTAGGACCGAGGAATGGGAGACACAGAATCCCAAACACCTGAGATGAGCCCCGGCCTCCAGGTCCTGAGACATTACCATGGTTCACTATGGCTGAAGCCGCTGCCTTTACCTGAGAGAATGTGGTCACTGAACCCGAAAGGGGCTCCAGACCCTGGGGTCTCAGCTCAGAATCTCCCCGGAAAGGTCCGAGGGTTTGGAGACCCAGATTGGGAAGTGCCCCGCTCGCCCCGGGCCTCCAGGCCCGGGGCTGCTCGCCCCGGGCCTCCAGGCCCGGGGCTGCTCGCCCCGGGCCTCCAGGCCCGGGGCTGCTCGCCCCGGGCCTCCAGGCCCGGGGCTGCTCGCCCCGGGCCTCCAGGCCCGGGGCTGCTCGCCCCGGGCCTCCAGGCCCGGGGCTGCTCGCCCCGGGCCTCCAGGCCCGGGGCTGCTCGCCCCGGGCCTCCAGGCCCGGGGCTGCTCGCCCCGGGCCTCCAGGCCCGGGGCTGCTCGCCCCGGGCCTCCAGGCCCGGGGCTGCTCGCCCCGGGCCTCCTGGCCCGGGGCTGCTCGCCCCGGGCCTCCTGGCCCGGGGCTGCTCGCCCCGGGCCTCCAGGCCCGGGGCTGCTCGCCCCGGGCCTCCAGGCCCGGGGCTGCTCGCCCCGGGCCTCCTGGCCCGGGGCTGCTCGCCCCGGGCCTCCTGGCCCGGGGCTGCTCGCCCCGGGCCTCCTGGCCCGGGGCTGCTCGCCCCGGGCCTCCTGGCCCGGGGCTGCTCGCCCCGGGCCTCCTGGCCCGGGGCTGCTCGCCCCGGGCCTCCTGGCCCGGGGCTGCTCGCCCCGGGCCTCCTCGCCCGGGGCTGCTCGCCCCGGGCCTCCTCGCCCGGGGCTGCTCGCCCCGGGCCTCCTCGCCCGGGGCTGCTCGCCCCGGGCCTCCTGGCCCGGGGCTGCTCGCCCCGGGCCTCCTCGCCCGGGGCTGCTCGCCCCGGGCCTCCTGGCCCGGGGCTGCTCGCCCCGGGCCTCCTCGCCCGGGGCTGCTCGCCCCGGGCCTCCTGGCCCGGGGCTGCTCGCCCCGGGCCTCCTGGCCCGGGGCTGCTCGCCCCGGGCCTCCTGGCCCGGGGCTGCTCGCCCCGGGCCTCCTGGCCCGGGGCTGCTCGCCCCGGGCCTCCTCGCCCGGGGCTGCTCGCCCCGGGCCTCCTGGCCCGGGGCTGCTCGCCCCGGGCCTCCTCGCCCGGGGCTGTCTCTTACCATGGCTCATCATGGCTGAAGCCTCTCCCTGGACCTGAGAGGAACGGGTCAGAGTATCCCACACAGCCTCCCGGCCATGGGATCTAAGCTGAGAAACTTCCGGGGAAGGTTGGAGAAGTGGGAGACGCAGAATCCCTAGCAGCCCGTCGAGGAGCTATGCAGCGAGCACAAAATCCCAAGGAGACAGATGCCTGAATCCTGAAAAGCAAACAAAACCTTCCTCTCAGCTCAGCAATTCTCGGGTTAGGACCGAGGAATGGGAGACACAGAATCCCAAACACCTGAGATGAGCCCCGGCCTCCAGGTCCTGAGACATTACCATGGTTCACTATGGCTGAAGCCGCTGCCTTTACCTGAGAGAATGTGGTCACTGAACCCGAAAGGGGCTCCAGACCCTGGGGTCTCAGCTCAGAATCTCCCCGGAAAGGTCCGAGGGTTTGGAGACCCAGATTGGGAAGTGCCCCGCTCGCCCCGGGCCTCCAGGCCCGGGGCTGCTCGCCCCGGGCCTCCAGGCCCGGGGCTGCTCGCCCCGGGCCTCCAGGCCCGGGGCTGCTCGCCCCGGGCCTCCAGGCCCGGGGCTGCTCGCCCCGGGCCTCCAGGCCCGGGGCTGCTCGCCCCGGGCCTCCAGGCCCGGGGCTGCTCGCCCCGGGCCTCCAGGCCCGGGGCTGCTCGCCCCGGGCCTCCAGGCCCGGGCTGCTCGCCCCGGGCCTCCAGGCCCGGGGCTGCTCGCCCCGGGCCTCCTGGCCCGGGGCTGCTCGCCCCGGGCCTCCTGGCCCGGGGCTGCTCGCCCCGGGCCTCCAGGCCCGGGGCTGCTCGCCCCGGGCCTCCTGGCCCGGGGCTGCTCGCCCCGGGCCTCCTCGCCCGGGGCTCGCCCGGCCTCGCCGGGCTGCTCGCCCGGCCTCCTGGCCCGGGCTGCTCGCCCCGGGCCTCCTCGCCCGGGGCTGCTCGCCCCGGGCCTCCTCGCCCGGGGCTGCTCGCCCCGGGCCTCCTCGCCCGGGGCTGCTCGCCCCGGGCCTCCTCGCCCGGGGCTGCTCGCCCCGGGCCTCCTGCCCGGGCTGCTCGCCCCGGGCCTCCTCGCCCGGGGCTGCTCGCCCCGGGCCTCCTCGCCCGGGGCTGCTCGCCCCGGGCCTCCTCGCCCGGGGCTGCTCGCCCCGGGCCTCCTGGCCCGGGGCTGCTCGCCCCGGGCCTCCTCGCCCGGGCTGCTCGCCCCGGGCCTCCTGGCCCGGGGCTGCTCGCCCCGGGCCTCCTGGCCCGGGGCTGCTCGCCCCGGGCCTCCTCGCCCGGGGCTGCTCGCCCCGGGCCTCCTGGCCCGGGGCTGCTCGCCCCGGGCCTCCTCGCCCGGGGCTGTCTCTTACCATGGCTCATCATGGCTGAAGCCTCTCCCTGGACCTGAGAGGAACGGGTCAGAGTATCCCACACAGCCTCCCGGCCATGGGATCTAAGCTGAGAAACTTCCGGGGAAGGTTGGAGAAGTGGGAGACGCAGAATCCCTAGCAGCCCGTCGAGGAGCTATGCAGCGAGCACAAAATCCCAAGGAGACAGATGCCTGAATCCTGAAAAGCAAACAAAACCTTCCTCTCAGCTCAGCAATTCTCGGGTTAGGACCGAGGAATGGGAGACACAGAATCCCAAACACCTGAGATGAGCCCCGGCCTCCAGGTCCTGAGACATTACCATGGTTCACTATGGCTGAAGCCGCTGCCTTTACCTGAGAGAATGTGGTCACTGAACCCGAAAGGGGCTCCAGACCCTGGGGTCTCAGCTCAGAATCTCCCCGGAAAGGTCCGAGGGTTTGGAGACCCAGATTGGGAAGTGCCCCGCTCGCCCCGGGCCTCCAGGCCCGGGGCTGCTCGCCCCGGGCCTCCAGGCCCGGGGCTGCTCGCCCCGGGCCTCCAGGCCCGGGGCTGCTCGCCCCGGGCCTCCAGGCCCGGGGCTGCTCGCCCCGGGCCTCCAGGCCCGGGGCTGCTCGCCCCGGGCCTCCAGGCCCGGGGCTGCTCGCCCCGGGCCTCCAGGCCCGGGGCTGCTCGCCCCGGGCCTCCAGGCCCGGGGCTGCTCGCCCCGGGCCTCCAGGCCCGGGGCTGCTCGCCCCGGGCCTCCAGGCCCGGGGCTGCTCGCCCCGGGCCTCCAGGCCCGGGGCTGCTCGCCCCGGGCCTCCAGGCCCGGGGCTGCTCGCCCCGGGCCTCCAGGCCCGGGGCTGCTCGCCCCGGGCCTCCAGGCCCGGGGCTGCTCGCCCCGGGCCTCCAGGCCCGGGGCTGCTCGCCCCGGGCCTCCAGGCCCGGGGCTGCTCGCCCCGGGCCTCCAGGCCCGGGGCTGCTCGCCCCGGGCCTCCAGGCCCGGGGCTGCTCGCCCCGGGCCTCCTGGCCCGGGGCTGCTCGCCCCGGGCCTCCTGGCCCGGGGCTGCTCGCCCCGGGCCTCCTGGCCCGGGGCTGCTCGCCCCGGGCCTCCAGGCCCGGGGCTGCTCGCCCCGGGCCTCCTGGCCCGGGGCTGCTCGCCCCGGGCCTCCTGGCCCGGGGCTGCTCGCCCCGGGCCTCCTGGCCCGGGGCTGCTCGCCCCGGGCCTCCTGGCCCGGGGCTGCTCGCCCCGGGCCTCCTGGCCCGGGGCTGCTCGCCCCGGGCCTCCTGGCCCGGGGCTGCTCGCCCCGGGCCTCCTGGCCCGGGGCTGCTCGCCCCGGGCCTCCTGGCCCGGGGCTGCTCGCCCCGGGCCTCCTCGCCCGGGGCTGCTCGCCCCGGGCCTCCTGGCCCGGGGCTGCTCGCCCCGGGCCTCCTCGCCCGGGGCTGCTCGCCCCGGGCCTCCTCGCCCGGGGCTGCTCGCCCCGGGCCTCCTCGCCCGGGGCTGCTCGCCCCGGGCCTCCTCGCCCGGGGCTGCTCGCCCCGGGCCTCCTGGCCCGGGGCTGCTCGCCCCGGGCCTCCTCGCCCGGGGCTGCTCGCCCCGGGCCTCCTGGCCCGGGGCTGCTCGCCCCGGGCCTCCTGGCCCGGGGCTGCTCGCCCCGGGCCTCCTGGCCCGGGGCTGCTCGCCCCGGGCCTCCTCGCCCGGGGCTGCTCGCCCCGGGCCTCCTGGCCCGGGGCTGCTCGCCCCGGGCCTCCTCGCCCGGGGCTGTCTCTTACCATGGCTCATCATGGCTGAAGCCTCTCCCTGGACCTGAGAGGAACGGGTCAGAGTATCCCACACAGCCTCCCGGCCATGGGATCTAAGCTGAGAAACTTCCGGGGAAGGTTGGAGAAGTGGGAGACGCAGAATCCCTAGCAGCCCGTCGAGGAGCTATGCAGCGAGCACAAAATCCCAAGGAGACAGATGCCTGAATCCTGAAAAGCAAACAAAACCTTCCTCTCAGCTCAGCAATTCTCGGGTTAGGACCGAGGAATGGGAGACACAGAATCCCAAACACCTGAGATGAGCCCCGGCCTCCAGGTCCTGAGACATTACCATGGTTCACTATGGCTGAAGCCGCTGCCTTTACCTGAGAGAATGTGGTCACTGAACC
>NW_026464092.1:0-4610 GCF_027475565.1 Acinonyx jubatus
ACCAGGGGCTCCTGGGCGAAGATATTTGATGCACACAATTTTGAGGTGAAGAATCTGGACTGGGAAGAAGAGGTAGCTCTAGCCAACTTAACCTTCCTAACAATATAGTCAAGTATGGGTCTGAAAGGAACTTCAGAAGACTTCCGTAAGTTGAAATCTCTATGGACGAAGAAATTACTCAAAAGGAAACAAAGGCAAACCAGTGATCATCCAGCCCTTGTGATAAATGTCGTGTTATAAAGAAAAGCGAGACAAAGTATGCTGGTCAGCATCCTAAGGGTAAGGGTGCTCCCTAAGACTCAATAAGAAAAACACACTCAAAGTAACACCGAAAAGAGTCCCAATAAAATGTACACGATTAGCTGTCTACAAAGGTACTCCATGTCAAGTAATGATTTTTGAGTGCGCGGTTGAGATGTTGTCTGTGAGCACCTAGATGGAAGAGCGAGAAGGACACATGGCCTAGGTAAAGGGGCCAAAGCTGGAAATGTGAATTAGAGAATCTGGTTTTGAAGGCTTAAGAGCAATTCAAAACACAGATAGCAAGGGGCAAGGACTGAATGTCAGGGGTTGCCGTCCTTCAGAAATAAGGTGTGGTTAAAAGAGCAGAGGGAGGGCATGGTCATTTTTCTCAGCTGCTGCTGAAAAGTGAAGCAGGATAGAGACCTTAATAAAATTAAAAAAAAAAAAGAGGTTCTTGATGACCCTCAAAATGTCTTAGTGGAATGATAGGAGTGAAAGTTAGATTTTAGTGTAAAAGAAGGAAATAAGTGAAGAAACCTTGAATCTGTGGATGAGACGATACATTAAAGAATGTTCGAGTCCACTGCAAGGGGAGAAGCAGCGTGATAGATGGACAAAGCTTCAAAAGTTAAGCAAATGGTTAATAGAAAAGGAGAAATTGAAATCTTTCTTCCTTATGCAGCTGGTGGTGTGATTTAGATATGTGTAGCACTTTACCAACTGCAAAGCTCTGGGGCCAGCTTTTCTGATATGTTGTTACCACAAAGCCTTAATCTCCTCATCAGAGTACCTGCTAAAGCAGCCTAATGTAAACAGTGTGGGCATGAAATGATTGAGGAACTTTGGTTTAGCAAGACTCCATTATTTCCATGTCAGTGGCTTTCCCTTGCCTCTGATGGTCATGTAAAGCATCTATTACTCAGTGTAAGAGGTGCTATTTGTACCGTAGTCCGTGAGTATTGTCCACTGAGTAGTATAGACAGGGAGTTAGTTAAAAGTATTGTAAGTGGGAAAAAACAAGTACTGTTTGCTAGTGGCATTGGCGAAAGTTGTGTGAAGTACTGAGGAGAGATTCTGGGCCTCATGCTCCCCATTTGCTGCCACTTGCGGTGGTATGAAGAATGACTTCGGTATAATGTGTATAGGGGACCACTTGTATTGGCATGCCACCTGCCTTAACTATCTCATTGTATTGGAACGCAAAATATAGCAACAGTAATCATGCTAAATGCATACACTTAGAGCTGACTATGTGCCACGTACCCTTCTAAGTTGTTCACGTATTATTTCCTAATTTTATATTCCCAAGATCCCAGTGAGGTAGATCCTATTATTATTTATTTTTCAGATCACTTTTATAAGATTCTTTATTTTGAGAGAGAGAGAGAAAGAGAGAGAGAGACAGACAGACATTGTGGGAAGAGCAGGTAGGGGAGAGAGAGAGAGAGAGAGAAAGGGAGGGAGTGAGAGAGAGAATGCCAAGCAGGCTCCTCGCTATCCACGCAGAGCTGGATGTGGGGCTCAATCACGTGACCCTGAGATCATGTCCTGAGCAGAAATCAAGAGCCAGACGCTGACCCGGCTGAGCCACTCAGGTACCCCAGTAGGTGCTGTTATTACTTTCATTTTACAGATTTAGAGACTGAGACACGGAAGTTTTAGGTACTGTGCTTAAGGTCATACAGCTCATAACCAGCAGAATTGGGAATTCAGACCCAGGCTTTCTGGCTCCTACTAGGATACTGCTTGTCAAACTCTTCCATGAAATATCTCGTTGTCACGGAAAACAGCATATTCAGTTTCATAATCACGAGAACAGCAATGTCATTCACCTATGTGAATATTGAAAATCATAGTTGATATGGTGCTTGGAATATGAAAACAGAAATGTTTACCATAAGGTAATTTCCTATATTTCCTCCATTTGACCAGTAGATACATTTGTATTTTTATCTCATCATATATAATTTAAAACCATTAACAACGTTATGTTTTTGTAGGAGAGTAAGATTGGTCAACTATTCTGGAAGAGTATTGAAACGTTTTCGGCTTTGTAGGCCATAGTCTCTGTTGTAGAAGCGGAACTCTTTTGTTATGACCTAAAAGTAGCCATCATTCAGCATGTAGAGGAGAGTGTGGCTGGCTCCAATGAGATTTTAGTTACAGGGGTGCTTAGGCGGCTTAGTTGGTTGAGCGTCCTGACTCTTAATTTCCACTCAGGTCATGATCCCAAACCCCACATCATGAGACCGGTCATGAGACCGAGCCCCACATCAGGCTTCACCCTGAGCTTGCAGCCTGCTTACCTTTTTCTCTGTCTCTCCCTCTGACTCCCTTCCTACTTGTGTGTGCTCTCTCCCTCTCTGTCTCTCTTTCAAGTATAAAATAAGAAAAAAAAAAAAAACAAAAACGTTTAGTTACAGAAACAGGTGATGGTGTTCAACTAGATTGACAGTATTTAAAAGTATTATTTTTTCTTTATTTTAGTTACAAGAAGCACAGGAACGACATGCAGAGGCCGAAAGATACGCTGAGAAGATTAAAGATCATATGCTAAAGTATAATTTAAACCTCACAGAAAATAACTTGTTTATTTATAAAGCAGATAAGGAGTGTACTATGAGAAATGTATTAGTTATGCGAGTATATCGTTGTCAAGCTGGATACAGATTCCAGCTTTGAGCTATTTTGCAATGCAAAATTTTGGCATCTTATCTCTCAATTTTGCACCATTGCCACAAAACACAACGAGAAAATTGGCACAATTGCCAAATCATCCTCTTGATACAATTTTAAGAATCTGTAATACCCTCACTTGTTCAGAAATTACACGATACAGTTTTAAAATTATGTGTGAGAATAATTATCTTGAGATCTGCATTTTAGGCTAAAGGTTAAAAATGCCAGGCAAGAAGCAACCATCAAACATCAAGCGGCCCAAATTCAAGACCTTCAGAGCAACTTGCTAAAGGCAAGTTTGGTAAGTCGATCTCTTAATGATTGTCCTGAAAAGGAATCCTTATGTCACTAGTAGTAGTACATAAGAATGTTTTGGATCATATGGAAATTTTCACTGATCAAAATATTTGGTTGATATTGTTTCTGCTTGCTACTAGTGATGCAATTCTTCTGTATAGATGAAGTTGATTGAATTCATAAAGTAATGATGTTTGTAGTGAGATTTAAGTAAAAATATTGTGAGAATCTAAGCAGAGCAACATTTTGTATATACCACAGTGAGCATTTGGTTTAGTCCTCCTTTTGGCTATTGTATATAAAGGTGCTGTGAACATTGTCATACAGATGTGTGAGTCCCTGCTAATATTTTCCAGCGTGTTTCAAACGTCCCCAGTCTTTGAGTGATCATTTCATCTGGCATTCTGACTTTCTGTTGTAAACCCAACCCTTTAGTGAGAGTTTCAGAAAGAGTTCTTTTAATGATGATATGTTGTAATTTATAATTACAAATTTGCAACTTATTCTCTTCATCAACAATGACTAGCAGGCCATTATGCAAACGTCCTTCCCAAAGAATAGCCTTTTTCCTTTGTTGGATTTTGTAAAGGAAAAGAAATGCCAGTGAAAAAGGAGAAATGGCTGCTCTGTCAGGGCCTTACCTAGTAACATAGTGCTCCTACCATTGAAAGTTCAGAAACTCATTTTTTTTCCATTCACTTGAGTTAATCAGCCTTTCAGAGATTTCAGAATTCGATTGCAGAAAAGACTAATGTGCCATCCAAGATTCTCATTTATGTAGTGAAACCACAACTGTTTTCCAAGTGGAACAGTGAATGTCATCCCACTCTCACCCTCCTTTGGAGGATGCTCATTGTACATCCTAAGTGGGAGCAATGAGGTAGATACACTGACCAACTCGTTTCTGTCAGTCACAAAAGCTATATAATATACATGCAAGTTTCATTAGGCAGCTATACCCGTCAGGGGAACTAGAATATTGTGTTGACTGGTTCTTTGTATGACTGAGGGGCCATTGAAAACTACTTTCTTTTCTGTACGTCTTATTAATGAGTCACATTGTAATAGGGAACTTTTCATGCGAGTAATATGACACTCTGTTGATCAGTCTTCTATGAATGAGGGTGCTAGGCATTGTCCTGCTACTGCGTCCTAAAGAAATCATTAAGGTCTCAAAAACTAAAATCTGTAAGGATATCCGAAACTGATGAAGCTTATTAAAGAATAACGAGGGATTTTCTGTACATCTCTATAGAAAGGAGTTAGGGTTATGGCATGAAATTACCTGCCACTTTAAAGTGTTCCCTGTGAAACAAAAACTTAGATAGCTTTCAGCCAACTGAGTCCATAGCTCTGACTTCTCTAGAAGGTCCTTATCTCCTGAATCCCCA
>NW_026464093.1:0-4365 GCF_027475565.1 Acinonyx jubatus
TGCCGTGTCCGAGCGCGGCTGCAAGTGCCCGAGACGATTCTTGAGGCCCCCCGGACAGGGTTCCTTCGATGTGAGTGGCCTTGGCAGCCAAAGACTGATCCTGACCGGCAGCCTCGCTTGTGCCCTCAACTCGGCCCTTCGGGCAGACCACTGCCCTGCTGTGGGTTCGGCGCCTGGAGCCTCCTGGGACCTAACCCTAACCCTAACTCACCGTCACACCGGGACCCTCCATCGAAACCTAAGCCGGCCTCGATCCCTCCACGTACACTTGAGACGCCCCGTCGCATGAGCCCTGACTTCACCCCTTGAGGCAGATCAAGAGAGCGGAGTCGCTTAGTCCCTGGCGACGTCTCTGGACCGAACCCTAACCCTAGCTAAGGCGCTCTCCCCATGGGGACCCTATACGAAAATCAAACAACACGACGCGCCTGGGGTCCACAAGCAGAGCAGGCTCACTCGGCATGGAACCTGGAGCGCAACACGTCGTTTCCCAGGCCGGGCTGCAGCTACCCGAGTGGATTCCTGAGGCCTCCCCACCAGGGGCCATTCGACGTGTGTGGCCCTGGCGGCCAAAGACTGATCCCATGCGGCACCCTCACTTGTGCCCTCAACTCAGCCCTTCGGGGACACCCCTGCCCTGCTGTGGGTTCGTAGCCTGGAGCCTCCTGGGACCTAACCCTAACCCTAACCCTACCCCAACCGTACCCTCCACCGAAACCTAAGCCGGTCTCGAACCCTAACCCTCCACTTGAGCCGCCCCGTCGCATGAGCCCTCATGTCAGCCGTCGAGGTAGATCGCAAGGCCGGAGTCGCTTCGGCCCTGGCGACGTCCCTGGACCGAACCCTAACCCTAGCTAAGGCCCTCTCCCCATGGGGACCCAATCATAAAACATGACAACGTGACGCGGTTGGGCTTCCCAAGCGGTGCCTACTCACGCTGCATGGAACGTGGAAGGTGAGCATGTCGTTTCCGAGGCGCGGCTACAACTGCCCGAGAGGATTCTGGAGGCCCGCCGGACAAGGTTCCTTGCACGTGTGTGGCCTTGGCAGCAAAAGACTGATCCTGACCGGCAGCCTCGCTTGTGCCCTCAACTCAGCCCTTCGGGCAGACCACTGCCTTGCTGTGGGTTCGGCGCCTGGAGCCTCCTGGGACCTCACCCTAACCCTAACCCAACGTCACACCGGGACCCTCCATGGAAACCTCAGCTGGCCTCGTTCCCTCACGTACACTTGAGACGCCCCGTCCCATGAGCCCTCACTTCAACCCTTGAGGTAGATCACGAGACCGGAGTCTCTTCGTCCCTGGCGACGTCTCTGGAACGAACCCTAACCCTAGCTCAGGCGCTCTCCCCATGGGGACCTTCTACGAAAATCGGACTACACGACGCGCCTGGGGTCCACGAGGAGAGCAGACTCACTCGGCATGGAACATAGAGCGCAACCCGTCGTTTCCCAGGCCGGGCTGCCGCGACCCGAGAGGATTCCTGAGACCTCCCCGACCAGGGGCCAATCGACGTGTGGGGCCGTGGAAGCCAAAGACTGATCCTGATCGGCACGCTCCCTTGTGCCCTCAACTCAGCCCTTCGGGGAGACCACTGCCCTGTTGTGGGTTCGTAGCCTGTAGCCTCCTGGGACCTAACCCTAACCCTAACCCTACCCCGAACCGTACCCTCCAACGAAACCAAAGCCGGTCTCGGACCCTAACCCTCCACTTGAGCTGGCCCATCGCATGAGGCCTCGTTTCAGCCGTCAAGGTAGATCGCAAGGTCGGAGTCGCTTCGGCCCTGGCGACGTCCCTCGAACGAAATCTAACCCTAGCTCAGGCACTCACCCCATGGGGACCCAATCCCAAAACATGACAACGCCACGCGGTTGGGCTTCGCAAGCAGCGGAGGCTCACGCGGCATGGAACGTGGAAGCTGTGCATGTCGTTTCCGAGGCGTGGCTGCAACTGCCCGAGAGGATTCTGGAGGCCTCCCGGACAGGGTCCCTTGGACGTGTGTGGCCTTGGCAGCAAAGACTGATCCTGACCGGCAGCCTCCCTTGTGCCCTCAACTCAGCCCTTCGGGGAGACCACTGCCCTGCTGTGGGTTCGGCGCCTGGAGCCTCCTGGCACCTAACCCTAACCCTAACCCTACCGCAACCGTACCCTCCACCGAAACCTAAGCCGGTCTCGAACCGTCACCCTCCACGTGAGCCGCCCCGTCGCATGAGCCCTCATGTCAGCCGTCGAGGTAGATCGCAAGGCCGGAGTGCTTCGGCCATGGCGACGTCCCTGGACCGAACCCTACCCCTAGGTAAGGCACTCTCCCCATGGGGACCCAATCCCAAAACATGACAACGCCACGCGCCTGGGCTTCCCAAGCGGTGCAGGCTCACGCGGCATGGAACCTGGAAGCTGAGCATGCCGTGTCCGAGGCGCGGCTGCAAGTGCCCGAGACGATTCTTGAGGTCCCCCGGACAGGGTTCCTTCGATGTGAGTGGCCTTGGCAGCCAAAGACTGATCCTGACCGGCAGCCTCGCTTGTGCCCTCAACCCAGCCCTTCGGGCAGACCACTGCCCTGCTGTGGGTTCGGCGCCTGGAGCCTCCTGGGGCCTAACCCTAACCCTAACTCAACGTCACACCGGGACCCTCCATGGAAACCTAAACCGGCCTCGAACCGTCACCCTCCACGTGAGCCGCCCCGTCGCATGAGCCCTCATGTCAGCCGTCGAGGTAGATCGCAAGGCCGGAGTCGCTTCGGCCCTGGCGACGTCCCTGGACCGAACCCTAACCCTAGCTAAGGCCCTCTCCCCATGGGGACCCAATCATAAAACATGACAACGCGACGCGGTTGGGCTTCCCAAGCGGTGCCTACTCACGCTGCATGGAACGTGGAAGGTGAGCATGTCGTTTCCGAGGCGCGGCTGCAACTGCCCGCGAGGATTCTTGAGGCCCGCCGGACAGGGTTCCTTGCACGTGTGTGGCCTTGGCAGCAAAAGACTGATCCTGACCGGCAGCCTCGCTTGTGCCCTCAACTCAGCCCTTCGGGCAGACCACTGCCCTGCTGTGGGTTCGGCGCCTGGAGCCTCCTGGGACCTAACCCTAACCCTAACCCAACGTCACACCGGGACCCTCCATGGAAACCTCAGCTGGCTTCGTTCCCTCACGTACACTTGAGACGCCCCGTCCCATGAGCCCTCACTTCAACCCTTGAGGTAGATCACGAGACCGGAGTCTCTTCGTCCCTGGCGACGTCTCTGGAACGAACCCTAACCCTAGCTCAGGCGCTCTCCCCCTGGGGACCTTCTACGAAAATCGGACTACACGACGCGCCTGGGGTCCACGAGGAGAGCAGACTCACTCGGCATGGAACATAGAGCGCAACCCGTCGTTTCCCAGGCCGGGCTGCCGCGCGACCCGAGAGGATTCCTGAGACCTCCCCGACCAGGGGCCAATCGACGTGTGGGGCCGTGGAAGCCAAAGACTGATCCTGATCGGCACGCTCCCTTGTGCCCTCAACTCAGCCCTTCGGGGAGACCACTGCCCTGTTGTGGGTTCGTAGCCTGTAGCCTCCTGGGACCTAACCCTAACCCTAACCCTACCCCGAACCGTACCCTCCAACGAAACCTAAGCCGGTCTCGAACCCTAACCCTCCACGTGAGCCGGCCCATCGCATGAGGCCTCGTTTCAGCCGTCAAGGTAGATCGCAAGGTGGGAGTCGCTTCGGCCCTGGCGACGTCCCTCGACCGAAATCTAACCCTAGCTAAGGCACTCACCCCATGGGGACCCAATCCCAAAACATGACAACGCCACGCGGTTGGGCTTCCCAAGCAGTGGAGGCTCACGCGGCATGGAACGTGGAAGCTGTGCATGTCGTTTCCGAGGCGCGGCTGCAACTGCCCGAGAGGATTCTGGAGGCCTCCCGGACAGGGTCCCTTGGACGTGGGTGGCCTTGGCAGCAAAGACTGATCCTGACCGGCAGCCTCCCTTGTGCCCTCAACTCAGCCCTTCGGGGAGACCACTGCCCTGCTGTGGGTTCGGCGCCTGGAGCCTCCTGGCACCTAACCCTAACCCTAACCCTACCCCAACCGTACCCTCCACCGAAACCTAAGCCGGTCTCGAACCGTCACCCTCCACGTGAGCCGCCCCGTCGCATGAGCCCTCATGTCAGCCGTCGAGGTAGATCGCAAGGCCGGAGTGCTTCGGCCATGGCGACGTCCCTGGACCGAACCCTAACCCTAGGTAAGGCACTCTCCCCATGGGGACCCAATCCCAAAACATGACAACGCCACGCGCCTGGGCTTCCCAAGCGGTGCAGGCTCACGCGGTATGGAACCTGGAAGCTGAGCATGCCGTGTCCGAGGCGCGGCTGCAAGTGCCCG
>NW_026464094.1:0-4347 GCF_027475565.1 Acinonyx jubatus
TCCTCGACCAGGGCGGATCGACGAGTGTGGCCTTGGCAGCCAAAGACGGATCCTGACCGGCACCGTCCCTTATGCCCTCAACTCAGCCCTTCGCGGAGACCACTGCCTGCTGTGGGTTCGGCGCCTGGAGCCTCCTGGGTGCTAACCCTAACCCTAACCCTACCCCAAACCGGGACCCTCCACCGAAACCTAAGCCTGCCTCGATCCCTAACCCTGCAATTGGGCCGCCTTCTGGCACGGGCCCTCCCTTCAGCCCTCGAGGGAGATCTCGAGACCGGAGTCGCTTTGGCCATGGCGACGTCCCTGGCCCGAACCCTAACCCTAGCTAAGGCTCTCTCCCCATGGGACCCAATGCCAACGTCTGACCACATCACGTGCCTGGAGGTCCAGATGCGGTGCCGGCGGACTGGGCATGGAAGCTGGAATCTCCCCATGTCGTTTCCCAGGCCAGCCTGCAGCTGTCCGTGAGGATTCAAGAGGCCTCCTCGACCAGGGGGATCGACGTGTATGGCCTTGGCAGCCAAAGATGGATCCTGACCGGCACCGTCCCCTGTGCCCTCAACTCAGACCTTCGCGGAGACTACTGCCCTGCTGTGGGTTCGGCGCCTGCAGCCTCCTGGGAGCTAACCCTAACCCTAACCCTACCCGAACCGGGAACCTCCACCGAAACCTAAGCCTGCCTCGATCCCTAACCTTGCAGTTGAGCCGCCTTCGGGCATGGGCCCTCACTTCAGCCCTCAAGGGAGATCACGAGACTGGAGTCGCTTCGGCCCTGGCGACGTCCCTGGCCCGAACGCTAACCCTAGCTAAGGCTCTCTCCCCATGGGGACCCAATGCCAACGTCTCACAACATCACGTCGTCTGAGGTCCAGAAGCGGTGCAGACTGGACCCGGCATGGAAGCTGGAAGCTCCCCATGTCGTTTCCCAGGCCCGGCTACAGCAGCACGAGAGGTTTCCGGAGGTCCCCTCGACCAGGGCCGATTCACGTGTGCGGCCTTGGCAGCCAAATACGGATCCCGACCGGCACCGTTCCTTGGGCACTCAATGCAGCCCTTCCGGAGACCACTGCCCTGCTGTGGTTTCGGCGCCTGGAGCCTGCTGGGAGCTAACCCTGTCCCTAACCCAACCCGATCCGGGACCCTCCACCGAAACCTAAGCCTGCCTCGACCATTAGCCCTGCAATTGAGCCGCCTTCGGGCACGGGCCCTCACTTCAGCCTCAAGGGAGATCACGAGACTGGAGTCGCTTCGGCCCTGGCGACGTCCCTGGACCGAACCCTAACCCTAGCTAACGCTCTCTCCCCAAGGGGACTCAATTCCAACGTCTGACAACATCACTCGTCTGAGGTCCAGAAGAGGTGCAGACGGACACGGCATGGACGCTGGAAGCTCCCCATGTCGTTTCCCAGGCCCGGCTGCAGCTGCCCGTGAGGATTCCGGAGGCCTCCTCGACCAGGGCGGATCGACGAGTGTGGCCTTGGCAGCCAAAGACGGATCCTGACCGGCACCGTCCCTTATGCCCTCAACTCAGCCCTTCGCGGAGACCACTGCCCTGCTGTGGGTTCGGCGCCTGGAGCCTCCTGGGTGCTAACCCTAACCCTAACCCTACCCCAAACCGGGACCCTCCACCGAAACCTAAGCCTGCCTCGATCCCTAACCCTGCAATTGGGCCGCCTTCTGGCACGGGCCCTCCCTTCAGCCCTCGAGGGAGATCTCGAGACCGGAGTCGCTTTGGCCATGGCGACGTCCCTGGCCCGAACCCTAACCCTAGCTAAGGCTCTCTCCCCATGGGACCCAATGCCAACGTCTGACCACATCACGTGCCTGGAGTCCAGATGCGGGGCCGGCGGACTGGGCATGGAAGCTGGAATCTCCCCATGTCGTTTCCAAGGCCAGCCTGCAGCTGTCCGTGAGGATTCAAGAGGCCTCCTCGACCAGGGGGGATCGACGTGTATGGCCTTGGCAGCCAAAGATGGATCCTGACCGGCACCGTCCCCTGTGCCCTCAACTCAGACCTTCGCGGAGACTACTGCCCTGCTGTGGGTTCGGCGCCTGCAGCCTCCTGGGAGCTAACCCTAACCCTAACCCTACCCCGAACCGGGAACCTCCACCGAAACCTAAGCCTGCCTCGATCCCTAACCTTGCAGTTGAGCCGCCTTCGGGCATGGGCCCTCACTTCAGCCCTCAAGGGAGATCACGAGACTGGAGTCGCTTCGGCCCTGGCGACGTCCCTGGCCCGAACGCTAACCCTAGCTAAGGCTCTCTCCCCATGGGGACCCAATGCCAACGTCTCACAACATCAGTCGTCTGAGGTCCAGAAGCGGTGCAGACTGACCCGGCATGGAAGCTGGAAGCTCCCCATGTCGTTTCCCAGGCCCGGCTACAGCAGCACGAGAGGTTTCCGGAGGTCCCCTCGACCAGGGGCCGATTCACGTGTGCGGCCTTGGCAGCCAAATACGGATCCCGACCGGCACCGTTCCTTGGGCACTCAATGCAGCCCTTCCCGGAGACCACTGCCCTGCTGTGGTTTCGGCGCCTGGAGCCTGCTGGGAGCTAACCCTGTCCCTAACCCAAACCCGATCCGGGACCCTCCACCGAAACCTAAGCCTGCCTCGACCATTAGCCCTGCAATTGAGCCGCCTTCGGGCACGGGCCCTCACTTCAGCCCTCAAGGGAGATCACGAGACTGGAGTCGCTTCGGCCCTGGCGACGTCCCTGGACCGAACCCTAACCCTAGCTAACGCTCTCTCCCCAAGGGGACTCAATTCCAACGTCTGACAACATCACTCGTCTGAGGTCCAGAAGAGGTGCAGACGGACACGGCATGGACGCTGGAAGCTCCCCATGTCGTTTCCCAGGCCCGGCTGCAGCTGCCCGTGAGGATTCCGGAGGCCTCCTCGACCAGGGCGGATCGACGAGTGTGGCCTTGGCAGCCAAAGACGGATCCTGACCGGCACCGTCCCTTATGCCCTCAACTCAGCCCTTCGCGGAGACCACTGCCCTGCTGTGGGTTCGGCGCCTGGAGCCTCCTGGGTGCTAACCCTAACCCTAACCCTACCCCAAACCGGGACCCTCCACCGAAACCTAAGCCTGCCTCGATCCCTAACCCTGCAATTGGGCCGCCTTCTGGCACGGGCCCTCCCTTCAGCCCTCGAGGGAGATCTCGAGACCGGAGTCGCTTTGGCCATGGCGACGTCCCTGGCCCGAACCCTAACCCTAGCTAAGGCTCTCTCCCCATGGGACCCAATGCCAACGTCTGACCACATCACGTGCCTGGAGTCCAGATGCGGGGCCGGCGGACTGGGCATGGAAGCTGGAATCTCCCCATGTCGTTTCCAAGGCCAGCCTGCAGCTGTCCGTGAGGATTCAAGAGGCCTCCTCGACCAGGGGGGATCGACGTGTATGGCCTTGGCAGCCAAAGATGGATCCTGACCGGCACCGTCCCCTGTGCCCTCAACTCAGACCTTCGCGGAGACTACTGCCCTGCTGTGGGTTCGGCGCCTGCAGCCTCCTGGGAGCTAACCCTAACCCTAACCCTACCCCGAACCGGGAACCTCCACCGAAACCTAAGCCTGCCTCGATCCCTAACCTTGCAGTTGAGCCGCCTTCGGGCATGGGCCCTCACTTCAGCCCTCAAGGGAGATCACGAGACTGGAGTCGCTTCGGCCCTGGCGACGTCCCTGGCCCGAACGCTAACCCTAGCTAAGGCTCTCTCCCCATGGGGACCCAATGCCAACGTCTCACAACATCAGTCGTCTGAGGTCCAGAAGCGGTGCAGACCTGACCGCATGGAAGCTGGAAGCTCCCCATGTCGATTCCCGTCCCGGCTACAGCAGCACTAGACTTCTCCCAGTCCCTCGACCAGGCCTATATCTTCCATTGCCTCCCAACTACGGACCCTACCTTCCCGTACCAATTTGCCACCACATCTCCAACCCTTCTCCACCCATCCCATCATATTAAACTTCTCCATTCTCCATCATTTCTCACCCCATACCCACCCCCCCCCTCACTTTCCCCACCCCTCCCCACCTCCATCACTCCCCAACTCCATCCCAATCTCCTCCAACTTTCCTTTCCCACCCAACCTCCACCCTTTCTCACCCTCTCCATTCTACTCAACTTCCCATTCTCCTACCCATTCCTCCCCCACCCACTCACCCTCACACACCCCCTTTTCCACCCAACCCCTACATCCCCCCACCCACTACATCTTACCCTCCTCTTATCCTCCTTCCCTTCCATTCCTCATTCCTACCCCATACTAAACCCTTCCTTCATCCTCATCCTATCTTCAACCTTCTTCACCACTCCCCTTTCTTCACTCTCTATATTCAATTCCTCCCC
>NW_026464095.1:0-3820 GCF_027475565.1 Acinonyx jubatus
ACACACACACACTCACTCTCATACCCAGCAAGGAGGGACACACCCAGGGCAGACAAGACAGTCACCTGGCACTGAGGGACATAAAAACATCAAGTTGATCATCCGTGATTTCTGAGGAAAGATTATCGATCAAGACGGGGAAATGATAAAGGAAATCCTAAACTTTTTATGTTGGTGGTCTCCCAGGGAAGCTATACATGTAATATTTACCGAGGTCAAAGGGACTCCAGAAAACCTCAAAGCATGAGCTCTTTTTCTGTCCTGAGCACAGATTGTATGTCTGGTTTGTTAAAAAGATAAATAAATAAATAAATAAATACATAAAAATAAAAAAAATTTTTTTTAAACATAACTAACTAAAAAAGGGGGCTTCCAAAGGGGGCTTATAAAGATGAGGGAAACAAAAGAAAACAATACAAAAACCTTCCTGGTCGCCATAAGTTTGAAATTATACAGCCTTGCACATACTAAAAACAGAAGATGATAAAGTCTGTAACTTTCTGGAATGTGTTCTTTCTCCTCATGATGATTCCTAACATCTGCGCCCCCCACCCCCCACCCCCCGGCCCCGTGCCCCCTGTTTATCCTTTTTTTTTTTTTTTTTTTTTTTGGTAAGCTGTATGTATGCCCAATGTGAGGCCTTCCCCAGATGACTGACTTCTTTGTGAAGATTGCGTATCCCCGTCAGCCCTCCTAACTTGGGCTCCAATGAAACTCTTTTCCTTCCTCTTTAAAATTGTTTTTAAAAAGGCTCATTCATTATGCATCGACATAGGGTAAATGCTATAAAAGGTAAACAAGACATAGTGAGGGGACAAACTGGGAAAGGTGGACAGCGTTTAAAAGATGCTTTTAAATGCTACACTTCTTCCTGCCTTTCCTTCACAGGTAGGACAGCACCTACACCTACTGTCGTTGGCAATGGTCATCGGCCTGGAGAGGAAGAAACCATTCCATAGTTTTCCACACGGCGGATGAGAAGGCCCTCTCGGACCAAATCCAGGAACTCCCTTACTGTGAGCCAAGGACCGGTGTTTTGTCGTTTTCCTTTCAGTTGTGGTTAGAAGTAGACATCACCTACAATTGAGATATTTCACCATATATAAGCGTAGAGTTCAGTGGTATTAGGTGCAACATTCACGTCCTCCTCGTTGTGTTCTCTCTTTCCATTCCATTTGTTGTAGTGTTTTAAGATTTATGTGTTTTTTTTTTTAATTTTAAAATTTTTTTTTAATATATGAAATTTATTGTCAAATTGGTTTCCATACAACACCCAGTGCTCATCCCAAAAGGTGCCCTCCTCAATACCCATCACCCACCCTCCCCTCCCTCCCACCCCCCATCAACCCTCAGTTTGTTCTCAGTTTTTAACAGTCTCTTATGTTTTGGCTCTCTCCCACTCTATCTAACCTCTTTTTTTTTTTTTTTTTTTTTTTTCCTTCCCTTCCCCCATGGGTTTCTGTTAAGTTTCTTAGGATCCACATAAGAGTGAAACCATATGGTATCTGTCTTTCTCTGTATGGCTTATTTCACTTAGCATCACACTCTCCAGTTCCATCCACGTTGCTACAAAAGGCCATATTTCATTCTTTCTCATTGCCACGTAGTATTCCATTGTGTATATAAACCACGATGTCTTTATCCATTCATCAGTTGATGGACATTTAGGCTCTTTCCATCATTTGGCTATTGTTGAGAGTGCTGCTATAAACTTTGGGGTACAAGTGCCCCTATGCATCAGCACTCCTGTATCCCTTGGATAAATTCCTAGCAGTGCTATTGCTGGGTCATAGGGTAGGTCTATTTTTAATTTTGTGAGGAACCTCCACACTGCTTTCCAGAGCAGCTGCACCAATTTGCATTCCCACCAACAGTGCAAGAGGGTTCCCGTTTCTCCACATCCTCTCCAGCATCTATAGTCTCCTGATTTGTTCATTTGGGCCACTCTGACTGGCATGAGGTGATATCTGAGTGTGGTTTTGATTTGTATTTCCCTGATGAGGAGCGACGTTGAACATCTTTTCATGTGCCTGTTGGCCATCCGGATGTCTTCTTTAGAGAAGTGTCTTTTCATGTTTAAGATTTATGTTTTTAATGTTTACTTATTGGTTTGGGGGGGGCAGGGAGGGAACCCCAAGCAGGCTCTGCACTGTCCGTGCGAGAACCCAACGCAGGGCTTGGTCTCATGAACCCTGAGATATGACGTGAGTCAAAATCAAGCGTGGGATGCTTCACCCACTGAGCCACCGAGGCACCCCACCCATTCCATTTGTTTTAAACACATAAACGTTGCAAACGTTTTTTTTTTTTTTCCCAACTTTTATTTATTTTTGAGGTAGAGAAAGAGCATGAATGGGGGAGGGTCAGAGAGAGGGAGACACAGATTTTGAAGCAGGCTCCAGTTATTTATTTTTGAGATAGAGAAAGAGCATGAATGGGGGAGGGTCAGAGAGAGGGAGACACAGATTCTGAAGCAGGCTCCAGGCTCTGAGCTGTCAGCACAGAGCCCGACGTGGGGCTTGAAACTCACGGACCGTGAGATCATGACCTGAGCCCAAGTCGGACACTTATCCGACCGAGTCCCCCAGGCGCCCCACAACCTTTTTTTTTTTTTTTTTTTAAAGTTGGTCCATCCATTCCTTCATTCCTTCATTCATTTTTCACATTCTCTTCACTCGATGTGGGACTTGAAGTCACAACCCTGACAGAGGTCAAGAGCCCAAGAGTCGCATGCTCTTCTGAGTGAGCCAGCCAGGAGCCCCTTCCATTCCATGTTTTGAAACAACCCAAGAATCCTGACTCAGACTCCCAAATTGACTGATGAGAGCCCCACCCACGCCCCTCTAGGCCATCTGTGGGGCTGTTTCATGTGTGTCCATCTTCCTTCCTCCTTTTAGTGGCACGTCAAAGGTTGCGTGTGAAACAGCCAGTGACTGTGGAATGAAACTGTACTCCGTTTCCCTTTGGAAGCAGGTGGGAGAGGGAGGACAGGTCAATGGCAAATCAATAGAGTGTTAGTGTTGCTTTACAGGAGTGTGCCCGCTGGGACCATCACCCGGGGTCACAATTGTCCCCTGTCAGGCCTCCCTCACCCTCTATCCCTTATTGCTCCATGCCTGTGTTTGGCCTCTGAACCCTAAGACACCACCATCACGTGTTTCATGCCACCCCCTAACTCTGACTCGGCAGGCCATGCCACGCGACGCCACACCATGCCGCTCGCTCGCTCGCTCGCTCGCTCGCTCGCCAACTCCCTACCCTTCCACGTACCTGCACCCCCACCCCTGGAAGGCATTATAGTAAGCTATCATCCTCCACATCCATGATTCTCAAACGGTTTATTGAGGTTTCCTGGGTTAGGAAAAGGAGGGGACTCTCTTTGCTCCAGAGAAGGCAAGTTCTTCAGACATCATCTTCTCCCCTCCCCCCCTTCTCTCCCCCCCCACTTCTTTCTTTCCCTCCCCCCCCACCCCTTTCCTCCCTTTCCTCCCAGTAGTTCAGAAACTGCAGCCTAAGGGTTGGGGGAGTTGAAGAAAGCCATTCAATGGAGAGAAGCCCCAGGCTCAGACTTTAACAGAAAGCTTTCTGCATTTGAACGAAGGGGTTGAATGAGGCCCATTAGAATGAATCGCCCTGAACCTCCCTTCCACTGCCACTCCCATCCCCGCCCCCACCCCTGCCCCACCCCCACCCCCCACTCCCACCCCCACGAGTCCTCCAGTGGTTTGGGGAACTGAAGGCTGCGGGTGGGCAGGGGGTGGGGGCGCGTGCATCCTAAGCGGCAAAGTAGGCCCCTGGTCCACAGGAAAAATACAAACTC
>NW_026464097.1:0-3564 GCF_027475565.1 Acinonyx jubatus
AGAGCTTCCCTGTCCCTAGGTCTGCCCAAAGAAATGCCTTGGGAAAACCAAAAACCCAAAAAGCCAAACAAACCAACAAACAAAAAAACCTAAACAAAACAAAACAGAGAGAGAGAGAGAGAGAGAGAGAGAGAGAGAGAGAGAATGCAGTTAAGGCAGAAGATTCTACACTCATAACCCTAAAGGATCTGATCAGTATAGCTATGTCATGTTTCTGTAGAAGTCCTAAGCATCTGAGATGACAAGGAGACACATAAAATTCTTGGACCAATCCCTGTTATCAATGGCAAGTTTTCTGTGGTGAAAGGTGAAGAGGAACAAAAGAATAAAAAGGCTTAAGCGAGCACAATTGAAATGAGCGATGACTGTGTCCAGGCCACATAAACAGGAAAACAAAGCCTGCTACAGAATGACCTATTAAAGGAGCTCAATTTCTAGGTCACTGGAGGTAGGGAATGGAGAAGACAGGTGGAGATGTAAGGGTGGGGTGGGGTGGGGAATGGCAGCTACGCTCAGTAGCAGTGCCACCGAAGGAATTTGAAGGTTGGAAAGGTAGAGGGTTTCAGATAAAGTGTTTTAAGATTTTGGAAACCAAACAATTATAAAAGATAGTGAGATGCAGACAATGATCTAGAAATTTGTCCTTGAAGTTGGGCAGTGTTATGGAGGGAAGTAACTAGAGAAGAGTCCAAGACCCTAGTGGCCAGGAAAGGTGTTACATGTTAACAGGAGATTAACTTTAAAAAGATTACTAAATATTAGTTGTCCTATTTTCTCAGGCCAAATAAGATTTCTAGTACCCTATAAAAAGAAAGAAGAAAAAGAAAACCCCTTTAATGTTTCATATTATAGTTCAGAAAACTTACATTATTGTATAACAATTTCATTAAACTGCAGTGAGATTTATTTTTACAGATTGCTCATATGCTACAGATAGACATTACCTTCTGGAGAAGATGTCAAATAGACTTGTTTATGCCCAGAGAAGCCACGTATGTAGAAAAAGCCTCACACATCTACTACAGTTTCTGGAAAAGAGCTGAACAATTGGTGGTTACTACTGATGGAATTTAAAACAGATTCAAAAGATATAAGAAGCTACATTGTTAAAGGAATGGTATATAATTCTTGTGCTTCTTTACGTATGAGATCTTTTCTGAAAATTTTTTTGATGTTTAGGTATTTTTGAGAGAGAGAGAGAGAGAGAGAGAGAGAGAGAGACAGCGCAAACAGGGGGAGACACAGAATCCAAAGTAGGCTCCGAGCTCTGAGCTGTCAGCACACAGCCCTACACGGGGCTTGAACTCATTGACCGCGAGATCATGACCTCAGCTGAAGTCCAATGCTTAACCAACTGAGCCACCCAGGTGCCCCTCTAGGTATAAGATTGTTAATTTAAAAAGTAACTGCATAAATCTCGTGACCCTAGGAAATACTTGGTTACACTGAAGCTTTATTTAGCCCTGAAAAGAAATTCAGTGTTCTCTCTTGGTGAAATTTTGAAGAATCACTCATTAGACCTAATTGTTCTTCCAGAACGTCTGGCTGTTAGAGGTAATTTAGTAGGACAGAAAATAAAATATACTCACAGATTACTTGCTACAAATAAGATTGTACTCTCTGTCTATATCGTGAAACATTAAATCATATTTCCAAAGAGAGAAGTTACCTGATTATCTCCTTGAGAAAACACATGTGTGTTAATTCTTAACATCTTAACTCTACATTTGGGAAGACCTTATTTTAAGGTTTGACTTTTTCCTGCTGCTGATCATAGACCTGAGGACAATAATCAGAACCACTAACATAAGATGACAAAGAAATGCCATAAAAAATACTTACATAAGATATGCCAGGAAAACAAACAAACAAACAAACAAACAAACAAAATACTTGTTTTTTCTGGGCAGTCTTATTGTGATATGTAGAATTTTTACAAAGATTAGGTGATTTTGAGTGGTGTTTACACCTAAAAGATAGGAAAAATCAACATTTTTTTTAATTTTATTTTTCTTCTGGAATCCTCAGGCAATATTATAACTGACTCATTTAACTCATCTGAATTAAGTTTTTAATAAGCTCTCAAAGGTGGACCAATTGTCTCTAGTTTCTCCTGGGAACTGGAGATAATTAAATGAAGGTGCGATCCAAACTCCTAAGGATATTTTTTGGCTAATTTTTGAGACTTCTTACTTCTAACTAATTTCCCTTAGATCTACATACCATTCTGACCCCACATCTACCATGGGTGATTAAGAGTTCTGCTTGCTTCTTTCACTATCAATAGGAATAACTCATACTTCAAACTTAGAATTTACCTGCAAAGCTGAAAAACTTGTCAGTTATTCTCTACCATTACACTCTGTCATATTCACACACAAAAAAATCATTTATTGATTTCATATGTAACTAATGATGGGTTTTACATTCTTAGCTACTAACCTACCACTCCTTTTGGTTTTCGTATATTGTTAGAATTTAGAATTCAAACCCAATCCCTTA
Organism: Acinonyx jubatus; assembly: GCF_027475565.1. Lineage (NCBI taxonomy): Eukaryota > Metazoa > Chordata > Mammalia > Carnivora > Felidae > Acinonyx > Acinonyx jubatus. Next base: position 2,503 of record NW_026464097.1, read on the forward strand.
CTCTTGTCTCTCAACTTCCACATATCTATTGGCATAATCAGAAGTTATGAATAGGTCATGTTTGAGAACCTAGAACTCTCTGCATGTCATTTAACAGCCACCAGTCATGTATAGTTATTGGGCCCTTGAAATGTGTCACTACTCTGAACCGAGATGTGCTGTAAGTTTAAAATATAAAGCAGGTATTTAGGTCCTAGTACAAAAATAGGTAAAAACCTCATTAATTTTTATAACGGTTTGATGTTGACATAGTAATAGTTTTATATATTTGCTAAAATACAACATTGAAATATTTTATAGTGTATATAGTATAGTAGTCTGGCTATAAAAATTTTTAAATTACATATGTGATTCACATTTCCATTTCCCATTACAATTTTATTGGACAGTACTGCCCTAGCACAAAGTTTGAAATTAGCATTCTCAGTAAATGTTGTATCCTACAAAAGAAAGCAGATTTGGAAAATGTTACAGGACACCCTACTATCTGCCCCACCATGTCTCATGAGTTGGGCTCATTCTTTCTCTTTGAAAATAACCAAGATTTTTTTTTCTTTTTTAATGTGTATTTCTTTTGAGAGAGGGGAAGAGGGAGGGATAGAGAGAATCCTAAGCAGGCTCCAGGCTGTCAGAGCTGAGCACAGCATGGGGCTCAGTCTCACGACTGTGAGATCATGACCTGAGCCCAAATCAAGAGTTAGATGCTTAACCTACTGAGCCACCCAGGTGCCCCCAAAATAACCAAGATTTTCAAACAGCTGTTTAAAGATATACCAACAATTAGCAAGATTTTAAAACAGCTGTTTAAAAGTATGGATTGACAAGAACCAAGTTTTAAAGTGTTTTAGAGTGTAAGCCAATAATTGTAGTCTTTCTACTGCTCACAATGTCATGTGTTATTCTGTAGTCATAACATTCAAAATATCCGAGGAGGTATGAAGTTGAATAGAACCTCTGCATCTTCTATCTCTAGCATTCTTTAGACAGTAAAACAGTTATGCATAGGCAGACAACACTTAAAAAACCAAGGCTCTCACATATTTACTCCTCTGGTCACAAATG
>NW_026464098.1:0-3456 GCF_027475565.1 Acinonyx jubatus
CCCCGGCCTTCCCTGGCCCGGGGCTGCTCGCCCCGGGCCTCCTCGCCCGGGCTGCTCGCCCCGGGCCTCCTGGCCCGGGGCTGCTCGCCCCGGGCCTCCTGGCCCGGGGCTGCTCGCCCCGGGCCTCCTCGCCCGGGGCTGCTCGCCCCGGGCCTCCTGGCCCGGGGCTGCTCGCCCCGGGCCTCCTCGCCCGGGGCTGCTCGCCCCGGGCCTCCTCGCCCGGGGCTGCTCGCCCCGGGCCTCCTCGCCCGGGGCTGCTCGCCCCGGGCCTCCTCGCCCGGGGCTGCTCGCCCCGGGCCTCCTCGCCCGGGGCTGCTCGCCCCGGGCCTCCTCGCCCGGGGCTGCTCGCCCCGGGCTCCTGGCCCGGGGCTGCTCGCCCCGGGCCTCCTGGCCCGGGGCTGCTCGCCCCGGGCCTCCTCGGCCCGGGGCTGCTCGCCCCGGGCCTCCTCGCCCGGGCTGCTCGCCCCGGGCCTCCTCGCCCGGGGCTGTCTCTTACCATGGCTCATCATGGCTGAAGCCTCTCCCTGGACCTGAGAGGAACGGGTCAGAGTATCCCACACAGCCTCCCGGCCATGGGATCTAAGCTGAGAAACTTCCGGGGAAGGTTGGAGAAGTGGGAGACGCAGAATCCCTAGCAGCCCGTCGAGGAGCTATGCAGCGAGCACAAAATCCCAAGGAGACAGATGCCTGAATCCTGAAAAGCAAACAAAACCTTCCTCTCAGCTCAGCAATTCTCGGGTTAGGACCGAGGAATGGGAGACACAGAATCCCAAACACCTGAGATGAGCCCCGGCCTCCAGGTCCTGAGACATTACCATGGTTCACTATGGCTGAAGCCGCTGCCTTTACCTGAGAGAATGTGGTCACTGAACCCGAAAGGGGCTCCAGACCCTGGGGTCTCAGCTCAGAATCTCCCCGGAAAGGTCCGAGGGTTTGGAGACCCAGATTGGGAAGTGCCCCGCTCGCCCCGGGCCTCCAGGCCCGGGGCTGCTCGCCCCGGGCCTCCAGGCCCGGGGCTGCTCGCCCCGGGCCTCCAGGCCCGGGGCTGCTCGCCCCGGGCCTCCAGGCCCGGGGCTGCTCGCCCCGGGCCTCCAGGCCCGGGGCTGCTCGCCCCGGGCCTCCAGGCCCGGGGCTGCTCGCCCCGGGCCTCCAGGCCCGGGGCTGCTCGCCCCGGGCCTCCAGGCCCGGGGCTGCTCGCCCCGGGCCTCCAGGCCCGGGCTGCTCGCCCCGGGCCTCCAGGCCCGGGGCTGCTCGCCCCGGGCCTCCAGGCCCGGGGCTGCTCGCCCCGGGCCTCCAGGCCCGGGGCTGCTCGCCCCGGGCCTCCAGGCCCGGGGCTGCTCGCCCCGGGCCTCCAGGCCCGGGGCTGCTCGCCCCGGGCCTCCTGGCCCGGGGCTGCTCGCCCCGGGCCTCCTGGCCCGGGGCTGCTCGCCCCGGGCCTCCTGGCCCGGGGCTGCTCGCCCCGGGCCTCCTGGCCCGGGGCTGCTCGCCCCGGGCCTCCTGGCCCGGGGCTGCTCGCCCCGGGCCTCCTCGCCCGGGGCTGCTCGCCCCGGGCCTCCTCGGCCCGGGGCTGCTCGCCCCGGGCCTCCTGGCCCGGGGCTGCTCGCCCCGGGCCTCCTGGCCCGGGGCTGCTCGCCCCGGGCCTCCTGGCCCGGGGCTGCTCGCCCCGGGCCTCCTCGCCCGGGGCTGCTCGCCCCGGGCCTCCTGGCCCGGGGCTGCTCGCCCCGGGCCTCCTGGCCCGGGGCTGCTCGCCCCGGGCCTCCTGGCCCGGGGCTGCTCGCCCCGGGCCTCCTCGCCCGGGGCTGCTCGCCCCGGGCCTCCTCGCCCGGGGCTGCTCGCCCCGGGCCTCCTCGCCCGGGGCCGCTCGCCCCGGGCCTCCTGGCCCGGGGCCGCTCGCCCCGGGCCTCCTCGCCCGGGGCCGCTCGCCCCGGGCCTCCTGGCCCGGGGCCGCTCGCCCCGGGCCTCCTGGCCCGGGGCTGCTCGCCCCGGGCCTCCTGGCCCGGGGCTGCTCGCCCCGGGCCTCCTGGCCCGGGGCTGCTCGCCCCGGGCCTCCTCGCCCGGGGCTGCTCGCCCCGGGCCTCCTCGCCCGGGGCTGTCTCTTACCATGGCTCATCATGGCTGAAGCCTCTCCCTGGACCTGAGAGGAACGGGTCAGAGTATCCCACACAGCCTCCCGGCCATGGGATCTAAGCTGAGAAACTTCCGGGGAAGGTTGGAGAAGTGGGAGACGCAGAATCCCTAGCAGCCCGTCGAGGAGCTATGCAGCGAGCACAAAATCCCAAGGAGACAGATGCCTGAATCCTGAAAAGCAAACAAAACCTTCCTCTCAGCTCAGCAATTCTCGGGTTAGGACCGAGGAATGGGAGACACAGAATCCCAAACACCTGAGATGAGCCCCGGCCTCCAGGTCCTGAGACATTACCATGGTTCACTATGGCTGAAGCCGCTGCCTTTACCTGAGAGAATGTGGTCACTGAACCCGAAAGGGGCTCCAGACCCTGGGGTCTCAGCTCAGAATCTCCCCGGAAAGGTCCGAGGGTTTGGAGACCCAGATTGGGAAGTGCCCCGCTCGCCCCGGGCCTCCAGGCCCGGGGCTGCTCGCCCCGGGCCTCCAGGCCCGGGGCTGCTCGCCCCGGGCCTCCAGGCCCGGGGCTGCTCGCCCCGGGCCTCCAGGCCCGGGGCTGCTCGCCCCGGGCCTCCAGGCCCGGGGCTGCTCGCCCCGGGCCTCCAGGCCCGGGGCTGCTCGCCCCGGGCCTCCAGGCCCGGGGCTGCTCGCCCCGGGCCTCCAGGCCCGGGGCTGCTCGCCCCGGGCCTCCAGGCCCGGGGCTGCTCGCCCCGGGCCTCCAGGCCCGGGGCTGCTCGCCCCGGGCCTCCAGGCCCGGGGCTGCTCGCCCCGGGCCTCCAGGCCCGGGGCTGCTCGCCCCGGGCCTCCAGGCCCGGGGCTGCTCGCCCCGGGCCTCCAGGCCCGGGGCTGCTCGCCCCGGGCCTCCAGGCCCGGGGCTGCTCGCCCCGGGCCTCCAGGCCCGGGGCTGCTCGCCCCGGGCCTCCAGGCCCGGGGCTGCTCGCCCCGGGCCTCCAGGCCCGGGGCTGCTCGCCCCGGGCCTCCAGGCCCGGGGCTGCTCGCCCCGGGCCTCCAGGCCCGGGGCTGCTCGCCCCGGGCCTCCAGGCCCGGGGCTGCTCGCCCCGGGCCTCCAGGCCCGGGGCTGCTCGCCCCGGGCCTCCAGGCCCGGGGCTGCTCGCCCCGGGCCTCCAGGCCCGGGGCTGCTCGCCCCGGGCCTCCAGGCCCGGGGCTGCTCGCCCCGGGCCTCCAGGCCCGGGGCTGCTCGCCCCGGGCCTCCAGGCCCGGGGCTGCTCGCCCCGGGCCTCCAGGCCCGGGGCTGCTCGCCCCGGGCCTCCAGGCCCGGGGCTGCTCGCCCCGGGCCTCCTGGCCCGGGGCTGCTCGCCCCGGGCCTCCTGGCC
>NW_026464099.1:0-3424 GCF_027475565.1 Acinonyx jubatus
CAGCACGCCGGGAGCCAGGGACCCGCAGACTGGGAAACCCGGTGACGTGGGACTCGAGGTCGACCGGGGGACCGGGGGACCGGGGACCTGGCGACCCGGGACGCGAGGCCGACCGGCACGCTGGGGGCTGAGGACCCCGAGGCTCGGCGCTTGGCGCTCGAGGTCGACCAGCACACCGGGGACCGGAGCCCCGCGGACCGGTGACCTGGGACTTGAGGTCGGCCGGCACGCTGGGAGCCGGGGACGCTGGGATCTGCGGGTCTGAGACCCGAGGTCGACCGGCACGCCGGGGGCCGGGGACACGATCACCTGAGCCCTGAGCCCCGAGTCCCGACCCCTTAGCCCCGGGGTCGACCGGCACACCGGCGACCCGAACCCCGTTTGCCTGAGTGCCCGGGACTCGCGGAGACCCGAGTTCTACCAGCACGGCCGAGCCCCGTGACCTGGGATCTGTGGAGCTGGGGATCCGTTGACCTGGTCCCCGAGGTTGACCGGCACGCTGGACTTCACCGCAGCCGTCTACCCCACAGTTTAGGAAATCCGTGGATCGCTAGCGACTCTGGGCCCGGTGAGGTCGGCCACCCGAGTCCCCGGGTTCGATGACGAGCGTTGACCCGCTGCCCCCCGGCGCGACCGCCGTGGCCCACGCCTGTCCTTTCTTCCCGTGATTTTTTTTTTTTTTTTTTTTTTTTTTTTTTTTTTCCTCTCCCACCTCCACTCCTGTCGCCGCTTCCCCCGATCGGATCGGCCCCGCCTTCGTTTGCATTACTATCCTGGACACCCGTTTCTTTCGTTGTAGCACTGGTGGGGGCTGCGTGACGGCGAGACGACGACCATCCACAGACGGTATCTGGTGGCAGGAAGGAGGGTCTCGGTTAGGCGTCCATTCGATCCACAAAGCCCTCTTGGTGCGCCCTCCGTTCCGTGTCCCCCTCCCCCCACCCCAGCCGGGAAACGCTACTGACCCGGGTGGCTGGGGATGAGGCCGTGCGCCGGCGAGGCAGGTGCTGCGTCCGGGCCGCTCTGCTGCGATCGGCCCGTGGTCGTCACACACGGACTCCCTCACTCCACCACCGTGGTGCCCGGACGCCCCCTACCTGTTGGTCGCTTTTATACTACCCAAAGAGGTCGACGGGGTGGGCGGTGGGGCCTGAGGAAGCTGTCTGGGAGTACATGGATGGAAATAGGAACAGTTGTAGTTAGAAGGAATGGGAAGGGGGTGGGGGGGTGGGGGGGTGTTTTCACGCGCGCACAGGAGGGGCGGAGGGGCAGAGGGGCAGAGAATAGGATCTCAAGATCATTTTGTGTTACTCTCCAAGCACCTTCAACAGAAGTATTTGGTGTAAAAGACGACCACAGAGGGACAACTCAAAACACCACCTCTGCGGCTGAGGGGCCCCCGGACAGACAGGGAGGGTCAGGACCGGAAGGACAGCTTCCCTCCTTCCTGGAACCCAGATGGGAAGGCAGAAGTGCTCCCCCACCCCGACTTAGAGTTGAGGCTCTGCCACACTCAGGCGGTGCTAGTCGCCCACTCTCTTGCTGTCGAGAAGGAATTCCTGTTCTCCTGTGGGGTCATGTAGTTCGGGGAACTTCCCAAGCCGCTCAGCTCACAAGAACACCTACGCCCAGTGTCATCAACTCCCTCCCTCACACTCGCCATCCATCCCCCTCGGAAGCCCAGAAGGGAAAGAAAAAGAAAGAAAACGTCGACTGCCTGCCTGCCTGCCTGCCTGCCTGCCTGCATTTACTATTCTATGTGTTGCCTCACCTATTAACACTGGAAACACAACTCGCATGCCAAAATTCCCATCCTTGTAAAAGCGAACAGTTCAGGGCACCTGGGTGCCTCACTCGGTAAGGTGTCCGAGTCTTGCCTCAGGTCATGATCTCGGGCTTCTTGAATTTCAGCCCCCACATCTGGCTCTGTGCTGACACCTTGGAGCCTGCTTGGTGATCCATTCTCTCCCTCCCTACCCCCTCTCTCCCACTCACTCACTCACTCACTCCCTCAACTGGAATGAATGCATACGTAATAAGTAAATAAATGTATATGTGTGTGTACACTTCAGCGGGCTTAGTCTACTACTCACAAAGCTATGGGACCATCACTGTTCATTCCAAACTATTTCCATCACCTCAAAGAGAAAGAAACCCCCCCCCCCCCAAGCACCTTCGACACTGACTCGAGGTTTCTCAACAGCCTTGCTAGCCCTGCAATGTTTCCAAGCACTGGTGCTCCCCAACACCCCCCCACCCCCCCCCCCCCGGTCAAAGAACTCCCCTAATTCAGGCACTTCCGGGTTGTTCCAACACCTGGAACGGCGGGGGGGGGGGGGGGGGAGGGGAGACGGCTGTGTTGGGAGAGTGGGGGGGGGGGGCGGCACGGACACAGAAGCACTCTGAATCCCCTTCCCTTTGCCTCTCTTCCATCTGGGGTTTCCTGAGGTGTATCCTTTGACGCCATCACTCGTCTATGAGAAATGAGAAAAAGAGGACCGAACGTGGCTGGATCGTTTTCGATAGCCTGATACGCATACCCACACGCACGCCAAAAGAAACGAAAATTGCGATCCGCTGGGAGGTCAGACGACGGCAGAGTGGTGCCATTAATGACGCTACACTCACACGATACGAGAGAATGCGGCTGTTACAGATTCTGTTGGCAGAGAGGTTTTCGTAGCACGGGAATCCGCTTGTGGTGTTCCGATACTTCATGACGAGCGGTGGGAAACCTTCTACGTAGGGTGAGCTCTCTTGTGTCCGAAGACACCAAATCATCATTTCAAAGGCTACGTACGGGTGGTGAAATCGCTCTGGCTTGCAACTTCTTACCCCCTATGTTGTTCTCCGTGATTGCATTTCAGCTTCCTCCCTTATCCGAGCCAACGACCCTACCTGGTTTTTATGTATTTATTTGTTTTTAAAGAGATTAAGTACGACATTGGGTCCTAAACGGAGGCGGAGCTTTGGCTACTGGTCTCAGAAACGATGATTGTCTCTATATTTGTATGGATCCGCCAAACTTTTGCCTCTCACGCCTTTCCTCTCGCTACAGAACATCTTAAGATGCAGGGAGCTCACTCAGGTGGGACCGCCGCTTGTGGAAAGAGTCATCGGGGCAAAATAGTGAAAGCAGCGTCGATAAAGAATATGTTGCGGATTAGACACATATTCCCGTTTCATCCCCACCCCCCATCGATCAATCACTTACTCCCCTTTGATGCCATGTTTTGTTTATTCCTGTATTTGTGGATGGGTTTTCAAAGATTTTATTGTAAGTAAGCGCTACATCCAGCGTGGGACTCGAACTCGCAACCCACGAGATACAGTTGCACGATCCACCACCTGTGCCCACCAGGCATCCTGATGCCACGTTTTCTTTCCCTGCCTCCCTCCCGGCCGGCCTGCCTGCCTCCCTCCC
>NW_026464100.1:0-3357 GCF_027475565.1 Acinonyx jubatus
GATACGACGCGGATCTGGAGGCAGGAAAAGCAGCGCTTGTGCCGTTTGTATCTAGAGGCTTCAGTGAGGGGTGAGCCCTGGCTGTCAGGGCTGGGGCACCTGGGGGCCACCAGGGCGCGCAACTCGGGCTGTCGGGGGTTGTCGCGTGGTCGCGGAGAGCGGGGGCCTGACGAGGACCCGGGAGAGCTCAGGATGACAAGTGACCGCACTGAATGGCGGCGGGGAGGAGCCCCGAGCCAGGGTGGATGCCGCCCCATCCCGGACTCTGCCTCTACATTAGCCCTTCCCCTGCATGGGGCTGGATCCCCACACAGCTAGCGTTTCTTTCTGCCCTCGCTAGAGCTACCCTTCATCCAGCATGAGCGAAGTGGTCAAGTGGCCGAGCTCGGCGGGAACTCGCGGGGTTACGCTGTCTCAACAACCTCTGGGACCTCAGCACCAGGAGAGAAAGACACGTGTCGCTGTGTGTGTGTGTGTGTGTGTGGCCCTGAAACGCAAAACCAAAGCACGTGGCCGTATTTTTGCCAGGTTTGCCCAGAGCCCTAGGGCCGGGAGTCCTGAGGTTTCCCGGCGCTAGGTCCCGTCGCCGGCTCAGAGTGTCTCCGGCCCACCATCTCCCCAGACTTCTGCCCAACACTCTCTCCTCAGCACCTTCCCTATCCCTCGCCTGATTTCTCTTTGCGCAGTTCTGGTGTAGTCGTGTCAAAGGAGTGTACCGCACTGAGCAAGCCCCCAACGTAGGGCCACTCAAGTGCTGAAATGAAAAAACCAAAACAAAAAATCCAGATCGCCTTTCCCGTTTGCAAGGGGGAACCCCCTTTAGGTGCGAGCGGTTGTGTCTCTAGCAGATTTTGCGAGTATCCTGTTTTACTCTTTGGAGAGGGATAACCTTGATGCTTCAGGTTTGAGCTCCCTCTGGAAGCGTAAGGAGAAACAACTCCAATTACTGTCCAGATTTTATTATATTGAGAGATCGCAGGTGCTTCGGCGGCTGCTATTGTCTGCTTTCCTCTGTGAGCCCACATACCAGGGATCAAAGAGTCCCAGGAAACTTAATTTCCCCAAACCCTCTTGCGGAGAAGGCATACGTTGTCACGGGCGAAGCTTTGGGGTCAAAGATTTGAAGAAATGTAATTAAGAGTTCCAACTCCCAGAGTGTGCCTGTCTCGGTATGGTTCTGTCCTTCCACCGTCACTGTCTAACCTCATCTAGTCTGTTTCTGCCCTCACTGATGTCTAGGAATTCAAGTCTCACTGTTGCCTTGCCGTCCACCGCCCCCACCCCCCTCGCCTCTCCGCCTTCCCTGGCAGGGGAGAACTCCATGGCCGCGGTCTTCAAGGTTCTTGGGCGCCGGAGAGTCAGGGGGCAGGGTCCCAGGTGCAGGTGCACGCCCTGGTCAGCGACTCTCGCTCAGGAGCTCCCTGCCCAGATGAGGTCCGTGACCTGGCGGCAGGTCCCTGAGTCTTTCCTAACGACGAGCCGCCTTTGGGCTGCCAGGGTCCTGAGCTGCCTGTGGCGGCCTCTTGTCCGCCTAAGCCCTCGGATCAGCGTTGGGCCCTGAGGGCGGCCGGGAGGCACCTGGCGCGATTCCTCGTCATCCCCGGCTCAGTCGAGGGCCTTTACTCCCGTGTGTGTCCTCACATTTCTCACCCCACAAGGGCACTCCCTTGCGAACGATTCTGCTCTCTGCGAACCAGGCTCCGGTGTCGGGGCTCCAGGCCGGCCCCCACACCTTCCCTCGAAGCCCGGGAACTCAGTCCCGGGCACCGCCAGGGCGGGAGCAGTTCCCGGAAGCTAGGCCCACATCCGGGCACGAAGCCTCGCTCGCGGAGTTGGCTTCCGGGCGCTCGACGCAAGTGTGTCGCTGCGCGCGGTGAGGGGCCCTGGCCGAGGGATCCGCGCGCCGGGGGCTCGTCGGAGGGCAGGGGTCGCGCTCTCGCGGGCGCTGGGGGTCCCCAGCCCGCGAGCTGGGCCTGTGCGGGCTTAAGGTTTAAGGAAGACGGGCTCGACCGGCGAGTGGCGCACGCTGCGAGAACCCCAGGCCCACGCTGTCGGTCAGCGCTGGCAGTTTGTGTCCCGGGGTCGGCGCAGCAAGCTTCCTGGGAATGGGCCCGGAGCGGGTGAGAGCCGACTTCTCCGCAACTTGGTCAAGTTCAGAGAGTCACCGTCGAAAGAGACCGCCTTTGCAGTCTTCCCCTCCCTGGCGAGAGCGCTCTGAGCCTTTGCGGTGCTCCGGGGCTGACTAACGCTGGGCCCTGCCTTGAGCACCTAGTCCCCTTCAGGTTTTGGGCTGAGAGGGGTAGGCAGCAAGGCCTGGGGCGCGGCCAGGAAACCTCAAACCCGATTTTCTAGTTTTGGCCTGAAGAAGCCGCAAAGTCAGTGGGAGTTAACTTTGTGGCCTTTGGCGTTTTTGAAAACCTCTGCAAGGCGGGAACAGCACAGAGAAACCGCCGTGCAGTTCATCAAAAAATGTTTTGGGGGACCGTATCTGGAGAGTTTTCTCAGAGAGTGTTGTATAATCTTGCAAATTAGCGAGCTGGTATGTATCTCGCCACCGGTGCGCTGAATAGTATCTTTCTCCAGACAGGGATTGAGAAACGGAAATACCACCACCCTCCAGCCAAACTTGTGAGGACTGATTGCAGGGAAACTGGTGCTCCAGATGTTGCACTAGAGGCGCTGCAAGTGTGAGCAGGTAACGTGGAGAAGAGTGACATTGTTAACAGAAAGTATCTAATTAACAGTGACTTCATTTGATTGGAAGGATGAAAAAGCCTTTTTAAATCAATCCAGATTCACTGGCGTAAGCTCAGCCAATTTATGAATATGGAGCCTGACTGGGCTCTGCTTTCTTTCAAAGATGTCATCTTAGGGGTAATAGCATAGGTGAAGTCATTTGGTTACACTGTGGAAACTTTTATAGTGCCTTCCTTGGGAATTTAATTCAGTGCTTCTTCATTTTATTAGGAACAGACTGACTCCATCAACTGTGCTCTCCCTGTTTAGAGGCAGGACTGCTTGAAGCAATTAGGTTCACCAATTAGCATAGTTTTACTGACCCCAGCAGCAGCACCACTCCTTAGATTATCCATTTCTTCAAAGTCAGAGAAAAGCTGGAGCACAACATGCTTCCCAGGTGTCTAGGTTGGGAAAATAAGCCCACAAGCAGGGTAGCACAGCAGTGCAAAAAGCTTTCTTAATAGTCCCCAAGTGTTTCAGCAACTTTGGTGGATTTCTCTCCCCTTTTCTGATGCTGGATCTTGTGGTACCTCCTTATTTCACAGAGCCTTTAAAGCCTCTCTCCTTGGGTTGCATTTTGGCAGAACTGTTTTCGAGAAAGTGAATTTTCTCCCTTCT
>NW_026464101.1:0-3340 GCF_027475565.1 Acinonyx jubatus
ATCCAACCTGGAGCCCTCAATTTCCCTGGGAATGGCCAGAGATCTGGGGATGAGGGCTTCAAGGGAGTGAACAAGTCCAAGACCCAAGGAACACAGGCCTGTGGCACACTCTGAATCTGGGGTGTGCATGCACTTACCGCCTCTCCTGGGTCCTAGTATCCACCCATCCAGCCCCCAAATTCCAGCCCACAGTCCCCAACACCCAACCTCAAACACCCGGATGGAGCGCACTACCCTCCATGAAGGTGCTAGGGTGTGTCAGGGAACATGCAAAATAGGGATGGGGATAGAAACCCCTGCAGTGGGATTTGGCCCGGGGATGACAGCGGAGTGGGGAGCGGCCCCCTGTGACATACGGTGGGATGTGTGAGCCAGACCAGACGGCTGGACAGGCCTGGGAGGGGCTGAGGAAGCAGTGACTGGGGTGTGCTTGGACCCAGGAGCACTGCACCCTGGGAAGTAAGACAGTGAGGAAGGGGCGCAGTCGGGCACCAAAGCAGAGGTCAAAGAGGACAAAGGCAAAAGGCAAAAGCTTACAGGACGCTTTGTTCCCTCAAGGGCTCCCAATCCAAGTACTAATGAGGCCCAAAACTTCTTAGCTTCTAACAGAAGAGATCTGGCGCATTCAGGGAAGCATGGTGTAAGACACAAGAGGCTGCTACTGGGTGCCTCAAGAGCCTTCTCCACGCCCCCGAAATCCAGGACATGCACCTGCCTGCCTCCCTGCCACCGTGCTGACCAGCCTGCTTCCTGCCGACTTCCTCCGTTGGCCCCAGGTGGGTGACCGAGGCCGTGCAACAGGTCCCTGGCAACCCGGAGTGGCAAAAGCCCTAGCTCTCTCTGAAACTGGTACTCTTGTAGGCTGCTCAGGCTGGGTCCCACGCCCACCTCCCCCTCCATCCCACACCTCACCGCACCACACAGCACCGCACCTCGCAGCAACTCAGCAAACTACACCACACCACCCCACACCACACCACACCACATCACACCCCACCGCACCACACGACACCAAATCACACCAAAGCACAGCACAACACACCATGCCCAGCTGCTCATGCGAAATGGGTAGGAGCGAGCAGGAGCGTCCGCATGGAGAGGCCTTAGGGGCCCCCCAGATTCTCAGGGCCTCTTCCCCACCCTAGGGCAACCCCCCACCAGGCCTTTCCCTCCCTTCAGCCCCATTTGACTCAAACGCAAACTGGAGGCCCCAGCCTCCCCAGAGAATATCACCAGCCAAAGCCCGCTACCCTAGCGGGCCCTTGTGAATTGCCAGTGGCTCTGGGGATGAGGGCTCTGAGAGACGGAAGAGGTCCAGCCCAGGCCTGTGGCATAGTCAGAGTGTGGACTCTCTGTGTCCCTCGCGCCCCTTCTTTCTCCTCGCATCCGTGCAACACAGCCCCCACCCTCCAGCCCCCAGCCCCTGGACCCCAGACCCCGGACCCTGGACTTTGGAACCCGGCTCCGCCTGCACACCGTGCGGTGTAGGAGGTGTGTCAGGGAAGGTGCAAAGTTAGGGTGTGGCTTCAACCCCGTGCAGTGGGATGTGGCCTGGCATTGGGAGTGGGAAGCGGGGAGCGGGCCCCTTGTGAAGTGAGCTGGGGTGTGCAGGGCAAGACAGGCCGCTGGGCTGAACAGGGAGGGGCTGAGGGAGCCCTGATTGGTTTGAGTTTGGCCCCAGGAGAGCCGCTCCATGGTCAGGGAGAGAGGGGACATGGGCTGGCGCTAAAGGAGAGGTGAAGGAGGTCAAAGGCAAAAGGCAAAAGCCTACAGCACCCGGTATTCCCAGACGGTCTCCCATCCAAGAACTAACCAGGCCCGACACTGCTTAGTTTCCGAGATAAAACGAGATCAGGTGCGTCCAGGATAGTATGTCCCTAAAGGCTATCCATTTCCGCTGGGTGCCTAGAGATGATGGTCCTTGCCTCCCAAGCCCAGAGCATGTCCCCCATCACCCGTAAACCTGCGTGTCAACGTTCATGCCAGCTTGACTGCCTGCACCCTGCCGCCTTCCTCCCTGGGTCCCGGGAATCAGGAGAAGGCGGGAGGGTGGGGGGGGGGAGCAGCGAGACCCCAGACTCCGACTCCGCCAAAGGCCTGAGTCCCCTGGGTCCTAGACCTCTTCCTTCTCTCAAGCCCTCATCCCCAGGGACCCTGGCGTTTCGCGAGGCCCAACTAGGGCAGCGGACTCGGGCTGGTGATGTTCTCTGGGGGCGCTGGGGCCTCCGGGGTGGCTTTGCACCAGGTGGGGCGGACTGGAGGGAAAGGCTTGGTGGCTGGCTGCGCTCGCCTGGGGCTGGGGAGGAGGCGCTGAGAACCCGGCGGGGAGGACCCGGAAGGCACGGCAGGCCGGATGCCCCGCGCTCGCTTCCACCTTCTACCCAGTGAGCAGCCCGAAGTGGTGCGGTGCGGTGCGGGGCGGGATGGAAGCGGAGGCAGGCGTGGGCCCAAGCCGGGAGCACCATGCAATGGTCCCGGGATCAGAGAACGCTGGGGCTGGCGCCACAGCGCCTTGCCAGGGTCTTCTTGCGCGGCCTGTGCCACCGGCCTGGGCCCGCGGCAGAGGGCGGCAGCAGCCAGGCAGGCAGGCAGGCGCGTGCATGGGTGAAGCGTGGCACCCGCTGGGCTTGGGACGCGTGGAGCAGGCTCTTGAGGCGCACAGCGGCAGCCGCCGGCGTCTACGGCCATACCACCCTGAACGCGTCCGATCCCGTCTAATCTCGGAAGCTAAGCAGGGTCGGGCCTGGTTAGTACTTGGATTGGAGACCGCCTGGGAATGCCGGGTGCTGTAGGCTTTTGCCTTTTGCCTTTTGCCTCTGGCCTCCTTGACCTCTCCTTTGGCGCCCCCCGCCGCTCCCCCCTCCCGCCCTGTGTGCATCTCTCTCCTGGGAGCGCGGCTCCTGGGGCCAAACACACCCCGGCCACTACTCGCTCAGCCGCTCCCGGGGCAGGCAAAGCGGCCTGGCCTGGCCTAGCATTGCCCCGCCCCGCCTGGCCCCCCCGAGCCCTGACACCCCACGTCACTTCCCAAAGCGTCCGATCCCCGCTCCCTGTCACCGCTCCCACACCAGCCTAATCCCACTGCACCAGCTGTAAACCACGCTCCAGCTTTGCGCCTTTCCTGACACTGCACCCGCACGGAGGGGTGGGGAGGGTGGGGTGAGGGCGGGACCGGGGACTGGCGCCTGGGGACTGGAGGTTGGGGGATGGGTGGGTGAATATAAGAACCCAGGAGCAGGCAGTTGGGAGGGCGGGAGGGGAAGCGAGACCCCAGACTCGGACTCCATCACAGCCCTGGGCTGCCTGGGTATTGGGCCTCTTCTTTCCCCCGGAGCCCTCA
>NW_026464102.1:0-3181 GCF_027475565.1 Acinonyx jubatus
TTGCATTTCAGTTTTGGCAGTTTGTGTGTTTCTAGGAATTTGTCTAGGAATTTTCTCAGTTTCTAATTTGTTGCATATAGTTGTTCATAATATTATCTTCTAACTTTATTTTTGTTGTGTGGACTGTTATTTCTCCTGTCTTATTTGTGATTTTATTTATTTGAGTCCTTTCTCTCTTCTTACTGAAAAGTCTGCCTAGAAGGTTTTCATGTTGATTACTGTTTTCAAAGAATCAGTCTTGTTTCATTAATTTGGTCTAGAGTCTTTTTGGTTTGTATATCCCTTATTTCTGCCTTAATCTCTATTACTTCCTTCCTTCTGCTGTTCTTCTTCTGACTTGTGACCCAGAATGTGATCAGTTCTGGAGAATTTCCCATGTGCAATTGAAAAGAATATGTACTCAGTCATTTTAGTATGGAGTGTTCTGAATATATCTGTTAAACCCATCTGGTCCAGTGTGTCATTCAAAGCCATTGTTTCCTTGTTTATTTTCTGTTTACAGCTTCTGTCCACTGATGTGAGTGATGTGTTAAAGTCGTCTACTATCGTTATATTATAATAAATGAGTTCCTTTATGGTTGTTGTTAAATATTTTATATACTTGGTGATCGCATGTTGGGTGCATCAGAATTTACAATCATTGGATCTTCTTGTTTGGTTGTCCCCTTTAGAATGAGATAGTGTCTGTCTTCATCTCTTGTATAGCTTGCTTTCTTGCTTCCTTGCTTGCTTTATTTATTTATTTTTCTATTTATTTATTTATTTATTTATTTATTTATTTATTTATTTATTTTAATTTAAGTCATAGTTGACATACAATGCATTCTCGGATTCGGGAGTAGAATTTGGTGATTCATCCCTTACATACAACACCCAGTGCTCATCACAACAAGTGCTCTTCTTAATACAGGTCCCCCATCTAGCCCAGCACTGACCCATTTCCCTCCATCAACCTTCAGTTTTTTTCTCTAACATGAAGAGGCTCATGTAGTTTGTTACCACTCTTCTCTTTTCCTGCCCCCTTCCTATGTTTTCATGTTTTGTCTCTTCAATTCCACATGAGTGAAATCATATATTTGTCTTTCTCTGATTGACATATTTCACTTAGCATAATACATTCTAGCTCCATCCACATCATTGCAAGTGGCAAGATTTCATTCTTCTGGAATTTGAGTTATATTTCATTGTATATACATATGTATGTATATATGAATGTACACATATGTACATATGCGTGTACACACACACACACACACACCACAACTTCTTTATACCTTCATCAGTTGATGGATACTTGGGCTTTCTCTATAGTTTGGCTACTGTTGATAATGCTGGTATAAATACTGGGTTCATGAAATGTCACTATTAGGTATTTACCCAAAGGGTACCAAAATAGAATCTCTTGCATTGAATGTGTCAATTGCTTTGGGTAGTATTGACATTTTAACAATATTTGTTCTTCTCATCCATGAGCATGGAATGTTTTTCCATTTCTTTGTGTTTCTTGCATGTCTTTCAAAGATGTTGTATGGTTTATTCCTTTATTTTTTTAATGTTTGTTTATTTTTGAGAGAGAGAGAGAGAGCACATGAGCAGGGGAGGGGCAGAAAGAGAGGGAGACACAGACTCTGAAGCAGGCTCCAGGCTCCAAGCTGTCAGCATAGTGCCCATCATGGGACTCAGACCCACAAATGCCGGATCATGTCCTGAACCGAATTTGGCACTTAACCGACGGAGCCACCCAGGCGCCCCTCTATTGTTTTAAGTGTACTGATCTTTTACCTCTTTGGTTATGTTTACCCCTGGGTATTTGATGGTTTTCAGTGCAGTTGTAAAGTACATCAATCCTTGATTTCTCTCTGCTGACTCATTATTGGTGTATAGAAATGCAATCAACTTCTGTATATTGATTTTATATCCTGAGACTTTCCTGAATTCCAGTATCAGTCCTAACAGTTTTTCCATGGAGTCTTTTGGATTTCCTTGGAAAGTATCATGTCTGCAAAGAGGGAAAGTTTGACCCTCCTTGCCAATTTGGATGCCTTGTATTTCTTTTTGTTGTCTGCTTGCTGAGGTTAGGACTTCCAACAGTTTGTGGAATAACAGTGAGAGTGGACATCCCAGTCGTGTTCCTGACTTGAGGGGGAAAGCTCTCAGTTTTTCCTCATTGAAGGTGATATTAGCTGTGGGACTTTTGTATCTGGATATACTGATATTCAGACAAGATCTTTCTATCCTTCCTTTCATGAGTGCTTTTTTTTTTTCATCAAGAAAGGGTGCTGCATTTTGTCAAATGCTCTTTCTGCATCTATTGAGAGGATCATATGGTTGTTATCCTTTCTTTTATCAATGTGATATATCACATCAGTTGATTTGCAGATATTGAATTGGTGGTGCATCCCAGGAATAAATCCAATTCATTGTGGTGAATAATTATTTGTATGTATTGTTGGATCTGGTTCACTAATTTTTGTTGAGAATTTTTGCATCCAGGTTCATCAGGGAAATTGGTCTGCAATTTTCCTTTCTGGTGGGGTCTTTGTCCAGTTTGGACTCAAGGCCAAGCTGGCCTCATAGAATGAGTTTGGAAGTGTTCCTTCCATTTCTCTGGCCATGACTTTATCTTTTTCTTTCCTTTGGGATGCATTCCTCTTCTCTTGGCATTTTGGCTGAGTATTTGCCTTCTCTGTGTTACAAAAGCTCATTATGTTACCTGCCTGTGAGATGAATGGCTTTATGAAGAGGAGGTCATCTAGTGTCCAGGGGCTGACACATCAGGGAGTGTCTGTGGTGTGTGTTGCATAGACTGTTTTGTGTTCTGGCTGCATTATTCTTTAGGCCAGTTGTATGGACAATGTATGGCCCTTGGCCAGAATGTGCTGAGTTTTATCTAGGTCAGCTCTGATCTGCTTCTTAAATGAGACTTGAAATGACTGCCACTCGAAGTGAATCTCTGCACAACTGTCTGGTCAAGAGATGTGGTGTGGTCATGGGATTCTGTTGGTCTTCTGGGGAAGGGGACACCTCCATTGGGACTGAGGCAAGCCTGATTGACCTAGAAGGCCAGTCTCACCAGAGCACAGGAATGTGGGGTTGGTGTAAGCATCTTAGGCAGCCAGTGTGGAGATGACCTTGTTTCCAGCAGATGGCTCTGTGTCTATGCTGTGGGGAAGAGGAGGAA
>NW_026464103.1:0-3015 GCF_027475565.1 Acinonyx jubatus
GACGCTGAAAGCCGTCATCAGATTCAGAAAGGAGCTGGTCAATTGTGCCTGACACATGTTTGTTAGTCTCTTTGTTTAGTTTAGACCACATCATGTCTGGAAACTACCTTTTCTACTGCTGCCTTCCTCTGTGGGTGGTGAGGGCTGTGAGAGCTGGGAGGGCAGGGACTGTATCTGGCACGTTCCTTTCCTCGACTCTATTTGTGGAACCTCCGAGTGAATTCCTTAAAGATTTATTTCTTACAGGGGTGTCTGGGTGGCTCAGTCAGTCGGGTTCTGACTCTTGGCTTCAGCTCAGGTCATGAACTCAAGGTTTGTGGGTTCGAGCCCTGTGTCAGGTTCTGTGCCAATAGAATGGAGCCTACTTGGCATTCTATCTCCTTCTTTCTGCCCCTCCCCTGCTCATGTATGTGCCCATGCTCGCCCTCTCTGTCTGTCTCAAATAAATGAACGTTTAAGAATTTATTTAAGAAAAACGATTGTGTTTAAAAGAGGATAGGATTTTCTCATTTCTCCGAAAAATACTATGCTTTTTTTTTTCCTTTGGTAAGCTCTACACCCAACGGGGAGCTCAGACTCATGACCCTGAGATCAAGAGTCCCAAGCTCCACTGACTGAGCCGGCCAGGCACCCCTGTCCTTCTCTTACCCAAGGCTACTATCTTGAGCTTTGAGTCGCTGACGTAACTCTGAAAAGCAGTGAGTCTTAGATGCAGCCAATGGCAAACAGCACACGTCGGACAAAACCGGAGGGAACAAAACTGGGGATGATGCCTGCCGTTTGAAAAGCATTCCAATCTCAGACAAAGTAGCACCGAAAACAGATCTCAGCTGGTTCGCGGACTTTGGCACGCCGACGTTACCGGTGAGAAATGAGATACAAGAAAGGACCGCCATGAAAATGACATTCCCACCGTGGGACCCAGAAGGAAATGGGGGCCCCACCTTGCAGAGGGTGGCCACCCTCTGGGCCGGCTCGGCTTCCACCTCGGGCAGCAACTTGGCCTTCCTCGAGGTCTGCTGCAGCTTCTGCTCCGCCACCTCCAGGCGCTCTTCCAACTGGCCGTTTTGATCCGCAGTCTAGGAAATGAAGGCAAAGCATCAAAGTGTAGCAAGTCTTCTCTCCGTTTCCATTTTTAATAAAGTGAAACAAAATCTAAATGCAGAGATCTACTGGTAGTTCTGACTGAAGCCAACAGTTTGGTAGGTGCTTCAGAGTAAACTTTTCCTTTCTGCAAGGAGTCACCCACTGCCTTGGTCCTCCTTTCACTACGCAAAACATGTCTTGCCAAACTCTTTGCTCTTCTTCAGTATCTTCAAAGAAGTCTTTCCAAAGACAAAGTTCCCACACATTAAAGAAAACCCATCTTCTGGAGGAGCTTGCTCGCTCTTCCTGACGAGTTAAGGAGAGAAGGGTTCGGTCCTAACCCTTCGTAAACATATTTATACTGGGGTCCGAGGGCTCGCTACATAAGACATTCTGAGGTGGGCACATCACGCAGCACAGAGCTTCTGAGAGCATGCCTGATGCCAGTTGAGTTCTTTTTGGAAGTGGACCATTATTCAACAAAAACACTCTCCCTCTCGACCAAAAACGTGGAAAATGTAAATGTGGAAAACTTAGACATGAGATTTTTTGTTAAAGGACTTTTAGGGAAGGCGAGGTGGCTCAGTCGGTTAAGCGTCCACCTTCGGCTCAGGTCATGATCTCATAGCACATGGGGTCAACCCCGCCTCGTGCTCTGTGCTGACAGCTCAGAGCCTGGAGCCTGCTTTGGATTCTGCGTCTCCCTCTCTCCCTCTCTGGCCCTCCAATGCTCATGCTTGCTCTCTCTCTCTCTCTCTCTCTCTCACACTGGCTCCCTTTCTCAAAAATAAATAAGCATTAAAAATATATAAAGTCATTTTAAAAATCATGTACAAGGTGAGGTTTTTGCAAGGTTAACGTTTGTTCCCACAGACTCCTTCCATCTTCTGTGTGCATATAGCTCTGTGTGTATATACAGACCGCGTATCATGCTTTAAAACCGTCCAAAATAAATCACATGCTGTACACATAGTATTTCGCGATCTGCCCTTTACACTCATGATTTGGAACATGTTACGTGCTCTCAAACAGCATTCCTCCATGTCATTTTAATGGCTTCCTAGTATTTCACTTTGTTTATCATTTTGGGTCGACTGACGCATTTGACAAACACACCAGGCAAACTCACTCTGTTTCCAAGAAGCTGGATGTGGTTTTCCTGTTCAATGCCGGATGACATGAGACAACCAAGGAAGAGACGAGCTGCTTCCCACAACACAGGGTCTCACATCCTCACGCCAGACTGTGCTTCTGCACCTGCCATTCCCCCCGATCTCAGGTACTAACCAAAATGGCCAGCTGCCTACACATTCCCGGCCACTCCCTGCTCCTTTGGAAACAGTGCTAACTGCAACAGAGTAACATTCATGTAAGACAAGACGAAGAAGGAATCAAGGAGGGGAGCCCCATAACATGCTTCCATAAAATTCGAAAGAATTAAACCCTGGACGTTGAAGTAACCCCGCTGGTCAACACAAGATTCTAAGATCCTAAAACCTTGACATTGACACTTGGTCCTTCACTTGACTTGTAATTAATAAAAGTGGAATGAACTTCAACGAAACCAACGACCTGTCGATGCAGACAGTCCTTCTTTGCGATCTCGTTTTCAAGTTTATCCTTGAGGTCGTGCAGAGAGGTGGCTTTGTGCTGTGCCCTGAGGCAGCGTTCTCAAGGGTAGTGATCCTCTCTTGCATGTCTTCCTTCTGGACCATGGCCTACAGTAGGTATTTCAGAGAGAAAACAAGGAAAGAATCAGGGTACGACACATTAACACACTCCAGACACAAAAACCGGGCAAAACCCTCATTTTCCAAACAAACAGAAAAGTAGCATCCTCAGGGCACCTGGGTGGCTCAGCCGCTGTCGTTCTGTGAGTTGGCGCCTCGCGTCAGGCTCTGTGCCGTCTTTGCACCTTCCCTGAAACAC
>NW_026464104.1:0-2841 GCF_027475565.1 Acinonyx jubatus
CCTGCCTGCCTCCCTGCCGGCCGGCCTGCCTCCTTCCCGGCCTGCCTGCCTGCCTCCCTGCCGGCCGGCCTGCCTGCCTCCCTCCCGGCCTGCCTGCCTCCCTGCCGGCCTGCCTGCCTCCCTCCCGGCCTGCCTGCCTCCTTCCCGGCCTGCCTGCCTCCCTGCCGGCCGGCCTGCCTGCCTCCCTGCCGGCCGGCCTGCCTGCCTCCCTCCCGGCCTGCCTGCCTCCCTGCCGGCCGGCCTGCCTGCCTCCCTGCCGGCCGGCCTGCCTGCCTCCCTGCCGGCCGGCCTGCCTGCCTCCCTCCCGGCCTGCCTGCCTCCCTCCTGGCCTGCCTGCCTCCCTGCCGGCCGGCCAGCTGGCCGGCCTGCCTGCCTGCCTCCCTCCCTCCCTGCCTCTATGTCCAACTAAAACATGAAGTCTGTGATGTGGGAGCTGTAGCCATCTGGTTCTTCCTATATCCCGATCACAGACCAAAGAACGATCTTTGCCATAGATTAGTGTTTTCAATAAATATCTGTTCGATGGCTATCGATAAAGGAAATTGTCAACTTTTAACGGCTGTGGACCCTGCTCCTGGGCACCCAGGGAAGCTAGGCTTTAACATTTACCAAGCTCCAAATGACCCTGTCAAACCCCAAAGCGTGTGCTCTGCTTCTGCCCTGAGCACACGTTGCATGTCCGCTTCATTTAAATAAAGAACAACAAAAATGGATCAAAGGGGTGACTTGGCTGGCTGGCTCCCTCAGCTAGGTCAGGGGAGCGGGTGACTCTTCATTGCCGGGCTGTGAGTTCGGGCCTTATGTTGGGTGTGAAGAGGACATAAAAACAAAACCAATCGATCAGTCAGTCAGTCAGCTGAGAATTAAAAAGGAGCCTTCCAAACATACAGATGAGAAAATGGAAGAAAACCTCCCTGGATCCCCAAAGATTAAAGTCATACAGCTTTGCACATACTGAAAACAGAAAATAAACCCTGTAAAAAGTTTCTGCCGTGTCTTTCATCATTATACCTCGTAACAACAACAACAACAACAACAACAACAACAACTCGTCCTCCTCCTCCTCTTCCTCCTCCTCCTCCTCCTCTTCCTCCTTCATCCATTCTATTTAAGAATTCCCAACACTGACAACTCTTACAAAGACCATCCAAGCACGGGACACAGAACTGCATTAGACCACATTCTTATGGCTACCTGACAGACATTAGAACTTCCACCCTTCGTGGTGACACCCCGAGCTCACTGATGAGCTCTGCTTCCGAGTACTCCCGTGAAGCACACCACAAGCTCAGTCCGTGTTCACGGGACCACACTTAACAGATCGGGAACAGAACAGAACACACACCATACGGCGTTCACAGCAGCTGACGGAAGGGCAGGGGAAATACAAGTACCTCACACATCCAACTAATGGGGTTCTCTGAGAACAAAACTCTCTTTACGTCTTCCAACGTCTTCCAACGGGTGTGGATGTCCTTTGGATGCAGAAAACATTCGCACGTCATTTGCTATCGTTGCTCTCGGCACGCTCTTGCACCGAGGCCAAGGGACTGAGACATGCATCTCGCCAGGTTAAAAAAAAATCTATCCATCGTGTGCCACCGCCACTGAGTCTCTGCACGCACTCTCTCCTTTTCTCACTCACACTAGCCTTTCGTACTTTGGCACCACTGTCGTTCGAACACGAGGATCAGAAAACACAAGGTTTCAGAAGTTCAAACAGCCTTCTGGTTCCATAGCACACCCTTGCATTCATAGCATGGAGACGACTCCGCGAAATAAAGAGTAGTGGATATAAATGGGACACCCAAGGTCAAAGTCACAGCCTGTATGGTGTGAAGACGAATTCAAGAGTGAGAAAGCACGTAGACGGAAATATTCCTTCCTATGGCAGAATATTTACAGCACTGCTTTCAATGAAGTGCTTCTCCCGTAAACATTTGAAATGAGATCAACGGCACAGATTCAATGAAGGCTTCATACTGTACTTCTGCATAGGAAGGGGGACAAGTGTCACAAACTACAAACGAAAGCAAAAAGACCAAACACTGTGACACCATGATCTCCAAAAAGGAGGTTTTCCTGGGGGTGGGGAATTAATGTGGTGGGGTTCCAATTAAAACAAGGAAAAAAGAATGTACTTATAATGAATGGTTTCCATAGTGAACACGCACAAAGAATTCACTTGACGAGTCCAGGGATACAATATTACAGGAGAAATCCTTTGCTGTCCATTGTAGGCTGTGTGTGTGTGTGTGTGTGTGTGTGTGTGTGTGTGTGAGAGAGAGAGAGAGAGAGAGAGAGAGAGAGAGAGAACGAGAACCAATCAGGCAGTTGGTTCGCTTTCAAACACCTGATATTTCGACCCTTGATGTAACAAAACTTCTAAAATTCCTTTAGCTTTGCCTCTCTTTCTAAAGAAAAATGTCAAAAATAGTGGTGAATATACTCCACGCTGAAGGTACTGATTCTGAAAACTCTCAGTACGGATGGGTTTTATAATACACTTAACCATGTGTGGGGTGCTTGGTTGGCTCCGTCAGTTAAGTGTGTGACTGCGGCTCAGGTCATGATCTTACGGTTTGTGGGTTCGAGCCCTGCACCGGGCTCTGTGCGGACAGCCTGGAGCCAGCTTCGGATCCTGTGTCTCCCTCTCTCTCTGCTCCTTCCCCTTCCCACTCTGTCTCTCTCGGTCTCTCAGAAATAAACAAATGTTTTTAAAAAAAAAAAAAGAAAGAAAGAAAGAAAGAGAGAGAGAGAGAGAGAGAGAAGAGAAGAGAAGAGAAGAAAAAAAGAAATACACTTACCATGTGTTTAGAAAAATTTGAATTCCTACCAGTC
>NW_026464105.1:0-2765 GCF_027475565.1 Acinonyx jubatus
TCCCTCAATTCAGTCCTCGAGGGAGATCACGAAACTGGAGTCGATTTGTTCCTGCTGACTTCCCTGGACCTAACACAAACCCTAGGTAAGGCTCTCTCCCTGTCGGGACCCAATTCCAAGTCTGACAACAGCATGCACACGGTTTCGAGAATCTGTACCGAAATACTCGACATGGAATGTGGAACATCACTATCTCATTTCAAAAGCGCGACTGCAGCTGCACGAGACGAATCCTGAGACATACCCGAAGGGTGACCCTTACATTTGTCCGGCCTTGGAAGCCAAGACTAGTCCTGATTGACACTCTCCCTTGGGGACACCACTCACCCCTTCGTGGAGATAACACCAGTGTTGTGGGTTCAGTGCCTAGAGCCTCCTGAGACCTGACCCTAACCCTAATCATAACCCTAACCATAACCTTCACCCTACCCCTAACCCTATCTAGTACACTAACTCTAAACCAGATTCACAGCCACGCATGTGCCTTCAATTCAGCGCTCCATGGAATTCAAAACACTGGTGTCTCTTCAGACTTGGCGACTTCCCTATACTGAACCCTGACCCTAGCTAAGTGTCTATCCCCAGGGGGACTCATTTACAAAGTCTGACATCAGCACATACATGGGATCAAGAATCGGTGCATAAATACTAGGCATGAAACGTGGAACATTACCATGTCATATGCAAAGCACGACAGCAGGTGCACGAGAAGAATCCTGAGGCCTACCCAAAGGGTGGGCCATATGTTTGTCTGGCTTTGGTACCTAAAGATTAATGCGAACGAAAACCCTCCCTTCTGTACTGCACTCAGGCCTTCAGGAAGACAACTGCTTTGCTGTAGAGTCACTGCCTTCACTCACCTGGGACTTAACACTAACGGTGAACCGAAACATAACCCTCACCCTAAGCCTAACCGTATCTAGCACACTAACTCTATAGCAGACTCACAGCCACACATCAGCCCTCCATTGAATTCACAACAGTGGTGTTGTTTCAGCCTGGCGACAACCCTGGATGGAACCATACTCTAGCTAAGGCTCTTACCCATGGGCACCCAAAACCAAAGTCTGACAACACCACACACCTGGGGTCCAGAAGCAGTGAAGGATCATTCCAGATAGAACCTGGAACTTCAGCATGTCGTTTCTCAGGCTGGGCTGCAGCTTTCTGAAATGATTGCTGAGGCCTACACAACCAATGGCCCATACAGTTGTCTGGAAATGGGACGGAAATACTAAAAATGAACGGCATCCTCCCATGTGCCCTCAACTCAGCCCTTCGGGGAGACAACTGCACTGCTGTGGACTCAGAGCCAGGAGCTTCCTGGGACCTAATCCTACCCCTAACCAGAACTCTCAACTGAAACCTAATGCTACACTTGACCCGCACCGTCACATGGGCCCTCACTTCAGCCCTCGAGGGAGATGAAGAGACTTGAGTCACTTTGCATCTGGGGACATCCCTGGACCAAACCCTAACCCTAGCTAGGGCTCTCTCCCCATTGGGACCCACCAAAGTCTCGCAACACCACGTGCTTGGGGTCCAGAAGCGATGTAGGATCATTCAGCATAGAAACTGGAACATCACCAAGTCATTTCCAAGGCCTGAATACAGGTGCACAAGAGAATTCCTGAGTCCTAACTGACGAGTGATCCATAGAATTGTATGGCCTGGGACCCAAAGACCAATCCTGAGCGGCACCCTCCCTTGTGCCCTCAACTCAGCCTTGCAGGGAGACATCTGCACTGCTGTGGGTTCAGCGCAGGGAGAATCCTGGGACCTAACCCTAACCCTAACCAGAACCCTCAAGAGAAACCTAACGGTATCTCGAACCCAAACCCATGACTCACACCATTGCAAGGACCCTCAATTCAGCCCTCGAGGGAGATCACGAGACTGGAGTCGCTTCGGCCCTGGTGTTGTCTCTGGACCGAACCTTATCCCTAGATAAGGCTCTCTCCCCATAAGGACCCAATACCAAAGTGACAACACCACGCGCCTATGGTCCACAAGCAGTGCAGGATCACTCAGCATAGAATCTGGAACATCACCATGTCATGTCCAAGGCCCGGTGGCAGCTGTTCAAGAGTATTCCTGAGGAATATCCAAACACTGTCCCACAGCGTTGTCTGGCCTTGGAATCCAAAGACTCATCCTGAGGGCACCCTCCCTTGTTCCCTCAATTCATGCCTTGGGGAGTCAACTGCACTGCTGTGGCTTCAGCTCCTGGAGCCTGTTTGGACCTAACGCTAACCAGAACTCTCAACCAAAACCTAACCCTATCTCGAAAACTAACCCTACAGTTGAGCCGCACCACCGCATGGGCCCTCACTTCAGCCCTCGAGGGAGATCACAAGACTGGAGTTGCTTTGGCCCTGGCGATGTCCCTAGACCGAAACCTATCACAAGCTAAGATTCTTTCCCAATGGGGACCCCATACCAAAGTCTGGCAACACCAAGCGCCTGGGGTGCAGAAATGGTGTAGGATCACTCAGCAAATAATCTGGATCATCCCATGTCGTTTCCAAAACCCGACTGCAGCTATCTGAGAGGAATTCTGACGCCTACCCACCCAGTGGCCCATAGAGATATCTGGCATAGGAACACAAAGACTAATCCTGACCAGCACCCTCACTTGAGCCCTCAACTCAGCCCGTTGGGTAGACAACAACACTGCTGTAGGTTCAGTGCCTGGAGCCTCTTGGGACCTAACCGTAACCCTAACCCCAACCAGAACCGCCAACCAAAACCTAACCCAGTCTCGA
>NW_026464106.1:0-2603 GCF_027475565.1 Acinonyx jubatus
GTTTTGCAGATTGCTGTCTAGTTTTTCCAAAACCCTATGTTGAGGAGCCTTTTTTTAATTTATGTATTTATTTTTGAGAGAGAGAGCGAGCGAGCATGCAGAAGAGGGGCAGAGAGATACGGAGAGAGAGAATCCCACGCATGCTCTGCACTGCCCTGAGATCATGACCTGAGCTGAACCCACCATCACACGCTTTCGTGACTGGGCCACCCATGTGTCCCAAGACCATGTTTTTTTTCCATTGGATGTTCTTTCCTGCTTTGTTGAGAATTAATTGACCATAGAGGTGTGAGTTTATTTCTGGGCGTCCATGCTACTGATCTATGCGTATGAGTTTGTTGTTGTTGTTATTTTTTGTTGTTGTTTCGTCAGTACTGTTCAGTACGGACATATTGATCATACTGTTCTGATCAGTATAGCTTTGTAATATAACCTAAAGTCTGGAATTGTGATGTCTCCAGCTTTGCTTTTCTTCTACAAGTTTGTGTTGGCTGTTTGGGGACTTTGTCATTCCATACAAATTTTGAGATGATTTGTTCTTGTGCTATGACAAATGTTTTTGTTAGTGTGATATCCCTATCACACTTCATTTCAGTATATGTGTAGATTGCTTTGAGGAGTGTAGACATTTTAACAGTATTTTGTGCTTCCCATCCATGAACATGAAATGTATGTCCCTTTCTTTGTGTCCTCTTCCATTTATTTCATCAGTGTTTCATCGCCTTTATAGTACAGGTCTTTCACCTCTTTGGTTAGGTTTATTCCTGGTTTCTTGTGGTATTTGTGAGCCTGTCAATGGGATGGATCCCTTCCTTTCTCTCTGTGTTAATTCATGATTTGTGTTAGAAATTCAATACATCTATGTTCCTTGATTTCTGTAGATTGTGACCTGTCGAATTCATATATCGATTCTAGCCCTTTTTAAGGGAGCCTTTCATGTTTTTTATAGAACCTATCATGTCAGTTCCAAACAGCGAAAGTGCTACTTCTTCCTTGCCGATTTGGATGCCTCTTATTTCTTTTTGTTGTCGGGGTGCTGTGGTTAGGGTTTCCCGTACTATGTGGGATAACAGTGGTGAGAGGGGTCATTCCTATCTTGTCCCTGACTTTGGAAGAAAAACTTTCAATTTTTACCCATGGAGGATGAGATGAGCTGTGGGTTTTTCATAGACGACCTTTCTTATGTGCAGGTAGGTTGAGTCTCCATGTACTTTGCTGAGGGTTTTTATCATGAATGGATGTGACATTTTATCCAATAGTTTTCCTGCATCTGTTGAAAGCATCCTATTGTTCTTACCCTTTCTTCTATTACTGTGGTGCAGCATGTGGATTGATATGTGAATGTGGAACCACGCTTGCAGCCCAGGAATATATCCCACTTGATTATGGTAAATGATGCTATCCATGTATTGTTGACTTTCATTTGAAGGTAGTTTAATGAGAATTTCGGCATACATAGTCATCAGGCTATTGCTCTGCAGTTTTATTTAAAATTTTTTCAACATCTTTTTCAATGCTTCTTTCCTTCCTTAGATAGCGTACATAAAAGTGAGGGAGGGGCAGAGAGACAGGGAGAGAGAGAATCCTGGCCATGCCCCACACTGTCATGGCAGGGCCCAACGTGGGACTCGAACCCACGTACCGCAAGATAATGTCCTCATCCAAAATGAAGAGTTGGACAGTAAACCGACCGACCCACACAGGCGCCGCTGCAGTGTTCGGTTTTCGTGGAGGCTTCATCTCGTTTTGGTATCAGGGTAATGATGGCCTCATACGATGAATTGGTCAGTTTTCCTTCTTTTTTTACTTTTTGTAATAATTCGAGGAGAATACATATTACCTCTTCCTTGAATGGATGGTAGAATTCATCAATGAAGCCATCTGGCCATGAACTCTTGTGTTGGGGGGAGATTTTTTTAATTACTGATGGGGTATCTTTCTGTGTTCAGGTTTTAGGTATCTTCCTGTTTCAGTGTTGGTAGTGTGTGTGTTTCCAGGAATTTGTCCATTTTTCTCTGAGTGTCCAATTTGTTGCATAGAGTTGTTCATAATATTATCTTCTAATTGTATTTTTGTGGTGTTGACTGTCATTTCTCCTTTCTTATTTGTGATGTCATTTATTTGAGTCCTTTCTGTCTTCTTTGTGAAGAGTCTGCCTAGGGGGTTTTCAAGTTGATTACTGCTTTCAAGGAACCAGCCCCTGGTTTCCTTGATTTGGTCTAGTGTCTTTTTGGTTTCTATATTCCTTATTTCTGCCCTAAACTCTATTATTTCCTTCCTTCTGCTGCTCTTTTTCTCATTCCTTTAGGTGTAAGTTAGGATTCTTTGAGATTTTTCTTGCTCTTTAAGGTAGGCTTGTATTGCTAGATACTTCCATCATAGACTGCTTTTGCCGCATTCCAAAGGGTTTTACCAGTGTATTTTCATTTTCATTTGTTTCAGTGTGTTTTCTCATTGATTTCCTGTTTGACCCATTCATTTAGTAGCATGTTACTTAACCTCCCTTTACTTGTGGCCTTCCCGCCCCCCCCCCGCCCTCTTTTTGTGGTTGACTTCAAGTTGCCTAGCTTTGTGGTTAGAAAAGATGCCTGGTCTGATCTCTG
>NW_026464107.1:0-2356 GCF_027475565.1 Acinonyx jubatus
CAATGATTCCCCAGGCAGCATTTTGCAAGCACCCACTGGTAAATGCAGTAAATGATCCAGCACTCCTCTGGTCATGAGTAATTCATAGGGGAAGAACCAAATACCCAACTTGTTGGGTTAAGTGATGCCTACAGTGGCTTTTAAAACTTATCTACAGACTTATTCCCATTCCTCTAGTTTTTTTAACCATATCTTTGTGGGAAGACAATTACTATGATAGACATAAAATGTGGAACTAGTGAATGATACTGCAAAATGCTCCATAAAGTTTAAGTGCAACATGGAATAATTTCTCCATTTCTCTAAGTATAATGACCAACCTTAGGATTCACGGAAACATCAAATGTCTGTTTTAAATAGGGATTTTTTAAAGCATGGTAATGTTAGCTTTGTAACTATGGATGGCATATTATCATTTAAAAATTTCTCATATCTTCCACTCATTTTCATGTTCTTTAATCATCAATAGTATTCTTTTAAATAATTAAAGAACCCATGTTCATTGTAACAAGTTACAAACAATAAAGTAGAAATATTTTAGGTCTTTTGATTTTACAACTCAGGTTTAAAAAAGACTCTTCAATGTCTAAAACTTTCTAGCTGTCTAGGCTTTGATCTATCACAGATGTCAATGAGGAATTACCATCTCCAAAGCCAATTTCTTACTCCTAGAGCCATGAAGGTTTAAAACATCTTAATGTTTATGTGAGATTAATTTATATGTAATTTATACCTACTGATACTAATTTACACTGGAACTATGAAAACAAGTATAATCTCTCTTCTGTGTAAACTGAACTAGTTTTATAACATTTTTTTAGCCGTTTATATTATCTTTGTAGGAGATCTCACTCACAAATCTTTATATATTATACTTACACAGTCTGGACTATTTCTGTCTGTGCTCTAGTTCCATTCAGCCTTTAATTTGACATCCAACACTTAGCTGTCTTACAAGTATCTCAAACCCCATGCACTGAAAATTAAATCTATGATCTCTATGCCCAAATCTGATGAGAGATTATACTCAGAATAGAATCACCCTTAACATCAGCTTCTTCACTTCCTCTATCCCATCAATCACCATGTCTTATCAACTTCATCTCCTAAGTATTTCTAAAAACCAATGATTTCTCCCCCTCAACCTCTCCAACTCTCTGGACTAATTTCTATCCTCTATCACCCAGATAGACATAATGACTTTCTAAATGGTCTCCCTGAATCCATTCTTGATACCCTTTGTTCATCTCCGAGCAATCAAAGTGTTTACTTAAATATGTAAATAAGATGAAGTAATTCCCTGCTCAAATTTCCGCGTTGTCTTTTCCAGTTATTCAGAAAAAGCTCCAAAGACTAAATAGTGGCTGAGCATTTGCTACAAATTCTGGGTTCTGCTTACCGTATTCTTGCTTAATTATTTACTCCTCTTAGTTCAGGTATCAGGAAAAACACTTTTGCCCAAGAAAGCCTTTCCTAACCTTGCTGACCACTGTCTGTTCCCTCATTACAATTTGCTCATCATAGCATGTATTTCAACTTCATGGCATTGAATATTATGATTTCATATTAATTCTGAAAGAAGGAAGAAAACAGTGCATTAAAATGAACCTTTAGAATACTTAAAGAAAATGTTTATGTCTAGAACTAAACTGTACCCGCTGGTGTATATTCATATTTAACATGATCCAGGCAAACAAGAACAAGAATTCAAAGATGAATTACACATCCAAACACACAAAAACACACAGACACATTAAACCACTTTAGCTCCACTCAGCATAGAAAGCCTACACACTTAGCCTAAAAAATACTATAATCTGTATGAAGAAAGGGGATACCTATTTTCAAGACTAACATTATATTATAGTCATGAGTGAAAGAAAGAACATTATCCTGAAAATAGACATATATTAATACAATCTTCTCTATATCAGAAACTCTATTAGGCAACATATATCCTTCTGCTTGTAGTGTGGCTACACTACAGATAATGTGATGGGATTGCCTTAAGGGATGTCACAATTTCCCTATAAAGTCATTTTCATGAATAGATGTTTCAGGTAATAGACATTCAAAAACAAAAAGGAAAGAAAAAAATCACTTTCTCAGTGGGCACTTTCTCAGATGGTCACAATACATTCACTTTACAGAATAATGTGGGAAACCATCAAAATGACCATCTGCTAGGATGCTCTTACAGGGGTACACATTCTCTTGCAGCCAAATTTTGGAGCTGACCCAACAGAATCTGACAATGGGAGTGGCAGATGGCTCCTGGAGCCTACATTTTAAGTAGCTTTGTTCTAACCTGTGGATTCATAAGAAATTATGAGAAAGAAAAAAAGAATTGAAACTG
>NW_026464108.1:0-2291 GCF_027475565.1 Acinonyx jubatus
GTATGACGGGATTCTGTTGGTTAATGTTTTGTTTAGGATTGTGAAGGACAGTTTTTGTATCCATGGGCAGCTCCTCAGGTCTGCCTGCGGTGTGGAGTGACTCTGGCTCCCACCGAGGCCGGGACCTGGCTGCCTTGCCCCTGCAGCAGGGCTGTGTAGGACCCGCCCCCTCCCCCCCACCCCCACACTTGTCATTGGGTTCAGGGCCGCCGGGCAAATCAGACCTCGCCTTGATACCTTCAGCTTGATGACACCTGCAAAGACCCTTTCTCCAAACAAGGTCACGTTCACAGTTCTGGGGGTTAGGATGTGGCCGTTCCTTTCTCGGGGCCACCTTTCAGCCCACTCCACTTGCCCTCAGGCTGCCTGCAGGCGCTGACAGAGACCCCTGGCCGTGCACTTGTGGGGCCAGGCGCTGGGTGACTGAGCGGCTAGAAGTTTCTACCTGTGTCCTCATCCAACCCGTAGGGCACCACCTGCCCGGGGACATCTGTCTGGGAGCCTCAAGTCTCCCTCCGGTTCAGCCCACCAAGACCAGAGTGTAAAGTGTGGGAAACGCGGCACCCGCACCCTCAGGGCTTCAGTGTTTTCTGTGTCATGGCTGGGACTTGTGGGCAGAGCATCTTAGGACAGGTCTTAGAGAACCTGTGGCCCAGACGGTGAGCCACGGGCTAGTGTGGGCCTGGGTAGCCATCTCGGAGCCAGGGGGCCCCAGAGGGCCCAGGTGGGCTAAGCCCCCTTCTCCTCTGTCCCTGCTGGTAACCCGGGGCCACCCTCCCATGCCACCCTGCTCTCCTTGGTTCTGAGGCCCTCTTTCGGGATTGGGGGTGTGCCGTGGTGCCCCTCATGCTGTGGTGTCCTCATGCCGAGGGTTCTTGCACAGAAATGGGGTCTCGGTCTGGACCCTGGGCCCCGGCGTCCCGTCGGTGGGCCCAGCGATCATCCCAAGGGCTTCAGCACCTAGAGCTTTTGCTGGCCTGGGCCCAGGTGTCAAGATCCGGGAGACGTGGGAGTGAACAGCAGGGACACTGAGCAGGGGCTCAGGGAGAGCCAGAGTGGCTTCCAGAAGCTTCCCTCTGATGCGCCCGCCCCCAGGAGCCCTATCCCCCTACAGGGCCTGTGGTGTCCCTCAGGGGCCCAGAGCCTGGTTCTCAATCCCACTTGCAACACAGTGTGTCCCGTGCAGACTCCACTGCACCCAGAGGGGCTGGCACTGTGCCTTTAGCGGAAGAGGTTAAGGCAAGAACCCAGAACGAGATCCTGCCTTTCGTGGGCGGGCACTTCTGGGAGCCGAGGGGCTTGGCGGGGCGAGCAGCCCCCACACAGGCCTGCGCAAATAGGGAATTCTCCCTGCACGCAAATAGGGAATTCTCCAGGGAACGCTGTAGGTTCCAAGGCTTCAGGACGCTCCAGCCCCGTTATTTAGCAAAGAATATCGGCCTCTTCTGGGTTTGTGGCTGCAGGTTGTCCCCGAGGAGGACACTGGTTCCCCCTGTTTCAGGGGCCTGGACTCACACCGCACCCCAGCAGCACGGGGAGGCCAGCGCAGGACACCTGGGTGCCAGCTTGGCAGGACCTGGCTCCTTCAAGGACACCAACATGGAGTTTCAGGAGTCAGGACAGAGCCTGGGAGTGTGCTGGGGGACTTGGGGTCACACTGGTGGGCTCTCCCCCCTCTCAGAGCGGGGGCCCAGGGGCAGGTGGGCAGGAGGAGGGGCTGGCATTTCTCAGAGAGGGTCTCTGGGAGGCTGCTCACCTCCAGGCCAGAGGTTCCCAGGGAGATGGGGCCAGAGGAGGGGCTCATGCAGCCCCCAGGAAGAGTGACAGAAGCCAGCAGCATGTGGAGGACTGGGGGACGGGGGTCTGGGTGAGCTCTGGCTTCCCTGTGGCCTGTCCAGATTCCCAGACACATGTGTCCTGCCGGCCCCCACCTTACCCCACTCTGCACACCATCCCTGGTCTCCGATTCTAGTGTAAGTGCACTCTTCCACAGAGCCTGCGCACAGACACCTGGTCCTGCTCACAGACACACCTGACTCTGTTCACAGACACACCTGGTCATGCTCACAGACACACCTGCTTCTGTTGCAGGACCATCACTAACAGGGAATTCCAGTGTTCCTGGTCAGCAATTCTGTGTGCTGATGTCCATGTGGCAGCTGACAGTGGTCTGTCGGGGTCTGTCCTGTGTCACCTTTTCTGTAAGTTTCGCCTTAGGCAGTCGAGGCTTAAGGAGGTTGTTTAAAAAAATTTCTTGCAGCTCCACACCGGGTCTCGGGTCTCGGGTCTCG
>NW_026464109.1:0-2155 GCF_027475565.1 Acinonyx jubatus
GAACCCACAAACTGAAAATCAAAGCCACTTTCCCACCTATCACGACCTGATATCCCTCTTCAGTCTGGAGGACGGAGATAGGCTTTGTCCTTTTATTGCAAAGTATATTCCAGGGATTTTAAAAGGAACCCCACTGCCGGGAGACATCTGTGGATTGTAACCAAGATAACAAGCCATTAGCTTGTTCTGAGACATTAGGTCTAAGAAGGCCACAGTTGACACGATAGCAAAATTTCTTCAACTCAAAAAAATTATGTCGATTCGATGCACTCACCAGTCATCCTCCTACTACCACTGATTTCTTTCCTCGTTGGCTAAAATGATGAGAGAGAAATCGTCTCCACCTTCATGGAGCTATCAGTCATCTTGGAAGAAAGGGCATGGCTTAGAGATAAAAGTGTCATCTTGTTGATTAATTAGATGTACCTACAGCCCTCTCCTCCACTTCGCAAGGCATTGTGTAGACAGGTTCAGTTAAAACCCTGCAGCTAAAATCCTGCATCAGGCTACTCAAAGCTTGTCATCATCACAGTTGCCTATTCCTGGAGCTTGCCTGTTTACCTTTTATTCAATTATGTATGAATTGAATATATATTCAATATATTTATTCAAGTATACAAATGTTTATTATATATATATACATATTGCCATCTGTCATGGCAACCCTCCATTTCAGCCAAAGCAGCCCCTCACCATCCCCTAGTCAGACCATGCCCATTCCTACTTTTGTTGGTGACTTTGCCCACTTGAAATTCCTTTATTTCACTCTGCTGGTGGAAGTCCCATGAGCCTTCAAAAGCCAACTCGAGTTCATCTTTCTTCACAAAGCCTTCCCCGAATACTGTAATACTTCTGGACCTAGTCCTTCTGTGAGATTGTCACCATTTCTTAGGGTCTACAGTGACGCATTCCCCTCCCCTGATAACAAAAATATGCTAAACAGTTTGTTAAAAGGCAGCTCCTCAAGAGAGAAATATCAAGGTCATGGATCAGAGCAGAGATATGTAAGGCTTCCTGGTCTCTCAGACTCGAGTAAAACCTGACTGGATGTATTAACTGCTAAGGAGAAACATGTCTGTCTTCTGGAGGGTTGGTCAGTAGTAAAAGCATAGAAATGGCGAGGAAGAGACCAACATGGGCAGTGCCCACCTAGCCTTGCCTAAGAGTAGAGATGGCACCTCAGGCAGCAGATGAGAGTCAGGCCCACCAGCCGGGCTGTGCCCGCGGGGCAGATGGATGGATCTAGCTACCTCAGTCCTTTCCATTAAACACTGGATTCAGCTAATTACTTTTCTTCCACTTCTCTTCTCACCAAATAGCCTTCTGATTATACTTCAGCGTGCCACAGAGGCCTGTCTCCACAGGAGGTAATGCCCAATCATGGAGACACAGATGCCCTATCTATGGAACGGATGTTTTCCTTATTGTCAAGTCTTGACCGGACATTCTGATTTTGATCAATCCTGTGACATTGGTGAGGTGATATTGCCTCCATGTAGAAAGAAGTGCGTTCTCTCTTGATGAGATCAGAGTCTGATTTCTCAGCCTAAGCGCCTAGGAACTAGCGTGGGGTCAACTTACCATGACCTCTGGGAAGAGAAATCATTGGCCATTGTCCAGTCAGTACTCTGCATCTTGAGGTGGCCTGCAGCCTTTTGCTTTTGGGGAAGTTCTATAAACTCCTATTGCTGTTTTAAATTCCTATGTGGTTTAACCTTGTGTGTATATTTTTTTATGTGGTTTCATTATTTCCTCTCCCTACTTAGATGATACACTTTTTGAGGACAGAGACCATGCAGTTTTTTTCCTGTAGTGGACAATAATGATGTTCAAAGGAAGAGATGAGGCATTGTGTCAATTTCACAAGGAGGAATAATGCAACCTAATATTTATGTGAAGTAGCCTACAGAGTCCAGCAATAGACAGATCCGTGGGTGACTAGGACTTTTGAAATGTTACCTTTTAGAGGCACCTGGGTGGCTCAGTTGGTTAAGCGTCCTACTTTGGCTCAGGTCATAATTTCATGGTTCAGGAGTTCGAGCCCTGTGTTGGGCTCTGTGCTGACAGCTCAGAACCTGGAGCCTGCTCTGGATTCTGTGTGTGTGTCTCTCTCTCTTTGCCCCTCTCTCACTCTTACTCTCTCTCTCTGTCACTC
>NW_026464110.1:0-2056 GCF_027475565.1 Acinonyx jubatus
CAAGATTGTATCAGGAAGATATAGAAGGTTTGCACAGACCCATTAAAGGAAGACTGTATCAATACAAGAAGATAACCAATGTAAGTAAATTGAATCAGTAATCGAAGTTCTGCCAAGGAAGAAAACCCCAGGACCAGGTGGTTTCATTGGTGAATGTAACCAAACGTTTGTAGAAGAACTAACAGCAGTCCTCTCACTGATTCAAAAGGAATGAACACCACCAAACTCATTTCATGAGACTGGAATTAAGAAGCCAGAAAGGATACTACCTGAACAGAAATCTATAGGTCAGTATCCCCGTGATGAATATAGATGAATAATTCCCAGTAACATACAGGCAAACCAAATTCAGGATCACATGAAAAGAATCATTGACGGTGATGAAGGGTTTTTTCCCTGTAAAGGCAGGATGTTTCAGAAATGCAAATCAATAAATGTGACCCCTCACAAAATTGAATGAAATAAAAATCAACCAGAAACAAGACTCTTAACTAAATAACAAATGGAGGGTTACTAAAGTGAGGTGGGCAGGGGCATGGGTTAAATGGGTGATGGGCTATGGAGGGCGCTAGCAGTGAGGATCACTGGCTGTTGTATGTAAGTGATGGATGATTACATTCTATACCTGAAATTAACATACACTGTATGTTAACCAATTGGATTTTAAATAAAAACTTGAAAAAATAAATAAGAAATGCATACATAAATTTAAACTAAACTAAATACATTTTATTTTATTTTTTTAATATATGAAGATTATTGTCAAATTGGTTTCCGTACAACACCCAACGCTCATCCCATAATGTGCCCTCCTCCATACCCATCACTCACCCTCCCCTAACTCCCACCCCCCATCAACCCTCAGTTTGTTCTCAGTTTTTAAGAGTCTCTTATGCTTTGGCTCTCTCCCACTCTAACCTCTTTTTTTTTCTTCCCCTCCCCCATGGGTTTCTGTTAAGTTTCTCAGGATCTACATAAGTGTGAAACCATATGGTATCTGTCTTTCTCTGTATGGCTTATTTCACTTAGCATAGCACTCTCCAGTTCCATTCATGTTGCTACAAAGGGCCATATTTCATTCTTTCTCATTGCCACGTAGTACTCCATTGTGTATATAAACCACAGTTTCTTTCTCCATTCATCAGTTGATGGACATTTAGGTTCTTTCAAAAATTTGGCTATTGTTGAGAGTGCTGCTATAAACATTGGGGTACAAGTGCCCCTATGCATCAGTACTCCTGTATCCCTTGGGTAAATTCCTAGAAGTGCTATTGCTGGGTCATAGAAGTGCTATTTTTAATTTTTTGAGGAGCCTCCACACTGTTTTCCAGAGTGGCTGCACCAATTTGCATTCCCACCAGCAGTCCAAGAGGGTTCCCGTTTCTCCACATTCTCACCAGCATCTATAGTCTCCTGATTTGTTCATTTTGGCCACTCTGACTGGCGTGAGGTGATATCTGAATGTGGTTTTGATTTGTATTTCCCTGATGAGGAGCGACGTTGAGCATCTTTTCATGTGCCTGTTGGCCACCCAGATGTCTTCTTTAGAGAAGTGTCTATTCATGGTTTCTGCCCATTTCTTCACTGGATTACTTGTTTTTTGGGTGTGGAGTTTGGTGAGCTCTTTATAGATTTTGGATACTAGCCCTTTGTCCGATATGTCATTTGCAAATATCTTTTCCCGTTCCGTTGGTTGCCTTTTAGTTTTGTTGGTTGTTTCCTTTGCTGTGCAGAAGCTTTTTATCTTCATAAGGTCCCAGTAGTTCATTTTTTCTTTTAATTCCCTTGCCTTTGGGGATGTGTCAAGTAAGAAATTGCTACGGCTGAGGTCAGAGAGGTCTTTTCCTGCTTTTTCCTCTAGGGTTTGGATGGTTTCCTGTCTCACAGTCAGATCCTTTATCCATTTTGGGTTTATTTTTGTGAATGGTGTGAGAAAGTGGTCTAATTTCAATCTTCTGCATGTTGGTGTCCAGTTCTCCCAGCATCATTTGTTAAAGAGACTGTCTTTTTTCCATTGGATAATCTTTCCTGCTTTGTCAAAGATTAGTTGGCCATA
>NW_026464111.1:0-2020 GCF_027475565.1 Acinonyx jubatus
ATTGTAATTTAGCCAAACTTAAAATTGATTGCTATGAGTTTTATAAATTAGCATTGACAAGTCTAAGTTTCTCTTTTTTCAAGTTTACTTGTGTATTTTGAGAGAGGAAGAGAGAGAGAAAGAGAGAGAGAGCACACATGAGCAAGTGGGGGAGGGGTAGAGAGAGAATCCCCAAGCAGGTTCTACTTGGTCAGCACAGAGCCTGATGCTGGATTCGATCTCAGGACCTGTGAGATCGTGTCCAGAGCTGAAATCAAGAGTCAGACACTTAACCTACTGAGCCACCCAGGCGTCCTGAGAACTCTGTTTCTTTTATTTTTTATTTTTATTAAAAATTTTTAACATTTATGTATTTTTGAGAGACAGAGAGAGACAGAGCTTGAGCAGGGGAGGGACAGAGAGAGAGGGAGATACAGAATCCAAGGCAGGCTCCAGGCTCTGAGTTGTCAGCACAGAGCCCAATTCAGGGCTTGAACTCATGAACTGTGAGATCATGACCTAAGCTGAAGTCGGACACTTGACCAACTGAGCCACACAGGAGCCCTGAGAACTCCATTTCCTGAGCATGGTACAGGCAGTAGCTTGCTTCTCTTGGTGTGAAGTTGTAACCCTAAGTAGTCTTAATGGTGAATGAGCTATATGAGAACATTATTTACAGGGGGAATTATATATAGTTTAGTTAAATATTTTTATAATATTGTCAAGTTTTACTTGCTAAAGGGACTGCACCAGACCAAGGTTAAGAATAAGCATGGATGCAGGGGACCAAGTGGGCAACATATAGGACACTGCCCTATATGTTTGCCTCAGTCCTCAGGGGCTAGAACAAGGAATGCTGTATGTAGAGAAAGGAAGCTCTACAAACCATATATCATGCATCTCACATAACATGATATCCACAAGACTGTGCAAAGACAGGCCAACCAATTCTTCGCATTTCATCTTAAATTTAAATTTAATTTATTAAAAAAATCAGTCACATACTAGTGGTTCAAAGTTTAAAAGATAACAAAGAATATGCATTAAAAATCTCCTTCCCGGGGCACCTGGGGGGCTCAGGTGGTTGAGCATCCAACTTCTGCTTAGGTCATGATCTGGTGGTTCATGAGTTAGAGCCCTGCATCGGACTCACTACTGTCAGCCTGTCAGCACAGAGCCCACTTCAGATCCTCTGTCCCCCTCTCTCTGCCCCTGCTCTGCTTGTGCTCCCCCAAAATAATAAATAAATATTAAAAAAAATCTCTTTCCCACCTCTCTGTCACCACTACCCAGTCATTGTTACCAGTTTCTTGTGCACCATTCTAGAGAAAACATATATGTATATGCATACATATAATCACATATAATCACACACATATAATCTTGTAAATCCTTTGATATCACTACTACATATACCTTAGTTTATAACTGAATATTACTTTATTGCATAAATATGTCATAATTATTTTGTCAGTCCCCTATGTGTGGATATTTAGTGTTTTACTCCCCATTTTTTTATATTACAAATAATGATTAAATGCTCATACATATTTCCTTATCTTTCCTTTTCCCTTCTCTCTTTCCTCTTTTTATACACCAAATTTGGGTTGATTAATTTATATTTCTGAGTGTTTCCCTTTGTCCTACTGAATATACTTGAACACTTATTGCCAGGTTTCTCTTCCTTAGTTGGTATCTTTTGTCTGCAGCTACTAAAGGATAAGAAAACCAATATATTTATATTACCTCCCACCTTCTTTTTCTTTCCTCTCCCAGTTTCTGTTAAGTATTAATTTCTATTCCATCTGGGTTACCACCATTACATTTTTTTCAGATGAATTTTCCTTCTCTACCATGCATTTTTCAGGTCCTATATATATATATATATATACACACACACACACATATATATATATATATATATATATATATATATATATAAACAATTGATCTTAGTGACATGCAAATATTTATTCAAAGGGAGATATATTACATGGTTATTTGAAATACTTATTTGTGGTAATAACTTGAGCCATTAAAC
>NW_026464112.1:0-1546 GCF_027475565.1 Acinonyx jubatus
CCTATTCAGTAACCCCCCTGGAACCCTGAGTTTCTTCTCTGTATTTCACAGTCTCTTATTGTTTGACTCCCTCTCTGTTTGTATCTTATTTTTGCTTTCCTTTCACTACGTTCATCAGTTGTATTAAATTCCACAGATGAGAGAAATCATATGATGTGTGTCTTTCTCTAACATATTTTGCTTAGCATAATCAAGTCCGGTTCCATCCATGTTGTTTCAAATAGCAAGATTTAATTATTTTTTACCACGGAGTAATATTCCATTGTATGAACATACCGCATCTTCTTTATCCATTCATCTGTCAATGGTCATTTGGGCTCTTTGCATAATTTAGTTATTGTTGATAATGTTGCTATAAACATTGCAGTGCATGTTCCACTTGGACTCAGCGTTAGTGTATCCTTTGGATAAATACGTAGTAGTGCAATTGCTGGGGCCTGGTGTAGTTCTATTTTTAGTTTTTCTGACAAATCTCCATACTATTTCCAGAGTGTCTACATCACTTTCCATTCCCACCAGCATTTCAAAAGCGTTCCCTTTCTCTGCATCCTTGCCAACATCTGTCTTTTTCGGAGATGTTAATTTTAGCCATTCTGATAGGTGTGAGGGGATATCTCATTGTGGTTTCGATTTGTATTTCAGTGATGACAAGTGAGATTGAGCATCTTTTCACGTGTGACCAATCTGGATATCATCTTTCTTAAAGTGTCTGTTCACGTCTTTTGCCCATTTCTTCACCGGATTATTTGTTTTTTGGGTGTTGAGTGTGATAATTTTTTATAGATTTTGGATACTAACCCTTTATCTGATATGTCACCTGCAAATATCTTCTCCCATTTCATTCAGTGGCCTTTCAGTTTTGCTGATTGTGTCCTCTGCTGTTCAGAAGCTTTTTATCTTGAGGTCCTAATAGTTCATTTTGGTTTTTATTGCCCTTGCTTTGGAGACATGACAAGCAAGAAGTTGTTGTGGCCAGGATCAAGGAGGTAGATTGCCTTTTTTCTCCTCTAGGATTTTGATGGTCCCTTTCTTACATTTATATCTTTCATGCATTTTGAGGTGTGTGTGTGTGTGTGTGTGTGTGTGTGTGTGTGTGTGTGTGGTTTAAGAACATAGTCCAGGTCCAATCTTCTCACTGTTTAGTTTTCCCAGTACCATTTGCTGAAGATACTTTTGTTTTTCCATTGGATATTCTTTCCAGTGTTATCAAAGATTACTCGGCCATATGTTTGAGGGTCCATTTATGGGTTCCCCATTCCGTTCCATTGATGTCTGTGTCCGTTTTTGTGCCCTTACCATACTGTCTTGATGATTGCGGTTTTCTGATACACCATAAAGTCCAGATTTTAATGTCTCCAGCTTTGTTTTCTTTTTCAACATGACTTTGGCGATGTGGGGTCTTTTCTGGCTCCCTACAAATTTTAGGGTTGTTTGTTCTAGTTCTGTGAGGAATGCTGGTGTTATTTTGATAGGGATTGCATTGAATGTGTCGATTGATTTGGGTAGTATTGACATTTTAATAATATTTATTCTTCTCACCCATGAG
>NW_026464113.1:0-1380 GCF_027475565.1 Acinonyx jubatus
CCGCAGCCGCCGCCGCCGCCCTCCGCCACGGGCTCCGGGGCGGGTGGAGGAGGCCGCGTCAGGGGACCCTGGCAACGCGCTGTGGCGCAAGCCCCGGTGTTCTCTAACCCCGGGACTCTTGCCGGCTGCTCCTGGCTTGGCCCCACGCCCGCCCCCGCTTCCATCCCGCAGCGCACCGCACCGCAACGCACCGCACCTCGCAGCCCCGCACCACACCACGATGGGCTGCTCAGTGGGAAGAGGGTGGAAGTGAGCGTGGGGCATCAGGCCGCTCGTGCCTTCGGGGCCGCCCCGCCGGGTTCTCAGCGCCTCCTCCTCAGCCCTAGGGCGGGCGCAGCCAGCCACGGGGCCTTTCCCTGCCGTCTGCCCCACCTGGTGCAAACCCACCCCGGAGCCCCCAGCGCCCCCAGAGACCATCACCAGCCCGAGTACGCTGCCCTACCTTGGCCTCGTGAAATGCCACGGGCCCTGGGGATGAGGGCTCGAGGGAGCGCAGAGGTCCAGGACCCAGGGAGCCCAGGCCTGTGATGGAGTCCGAGTGTGGGGTCTCGCTACCCCTCCCGCCCGCCCGACCGCCCGCTCCTGGGGTCTTGTATCCACCCACCCAGCCCCCACCCTCCAGCCCCCAGGCGCCAGCTTCCGGTCCCGCCCACACCGCACCCCCCACCCTCCGTGCGGTTGCGGGTTTGGTTGGTGTGTCAGGAAAGGTGCAAAGCTGGGCTGTGGCTTCCAGTCGGTGCA
Source organism: Acinonyx jubatus (assembly GCF_027475565.1). NCBI lineage: Eukaryota > Metazoa > Chordata > Mammalia > Carnivora > Felidae > Acinonyx > Acinonyx jubatus. The sequence goes on from NW_026464113.1 coordinate 742, forward strand.
GTGGGATTTGGCCGAGGCGGGGAGCGGGGAGCGTGCCCCTTGTGAAGTGCGGTGGGGTGTGCGGGGGGGGGGGGGGCCCTGGGGGGGTGGGGCGGTGCGGAGCCAGGCCCTGCCAGGCCCCTTTGCTGGCCCGGGAGGGGCTGAGGGAGCAGTGGCTGGGGTGTGTTTGGCCCCAGGAGCCGGGCTCCCTGGGGAGACAGGGACACAGGGAGGGAGGGGGGGCGGCGGGCGCCAAAGGAGAGGTCAAGGAGGCCAAGGCGAAAGGCAAAAGCCTACAGCACCCGGTGTTCCCAGGCGGTCTCCCATCCAAGTACTACGCAGGCCCGACCCTGCTTAGCTTCCGAGAGGAGACGGGGTCGGGCGCGTTCAGGCTGGTATGGCCAAAGACGCCAGGGGCTGCCGCTGTGCGCTTCCAGAGCCTGCTCCACGCGTCCCAAGCCCGGCGGGTGCCGCGCTTCACCCATGCACCTGCTTGCCTGCCTGCCTGCCTGCCTGCCTGCCAGCCCCACACCTGGCCATTCCCTCCCTTCTGCCCCAACTGGCTCAAACGCCAACCGGAGCCCCAGCGTCCCCAGACAACATCACCAGACAAAGCCCGCTCACCTAGCTGCGTCTTGTGAATTGCCAGGGGCTCAGGGG
>NW_026464114.1:0-979 GCF_027475565.1 Acinonyx jubatus
GCCCCTCCCGGGCCAGCAGAGCGGCCTGGCAGAGCCTGGCTCCGCCCTGACCCTCCCCACCCCCCCAGGGGCCCGCACACCCCACGGCATTTCACAAGGGTCACCTTCCCCGCTCCCCGCACCTGGCCAAATCCAACTGCTTGGGCTTGAAGCCACACCCCAGCTTTGCACCTTCCCTGACACACCGCCTACACCCGCACTGAGGGCAGGCCGGACCGGTTCCGGGATCCGGGATCCCGGGGCTGGGGCCTGGGGGCTGCGGGCTGGGGGCTGGGCGCTGGAGGGTGGGGGCTGGGGTGGGTGGATGCGAGGACAAAGAAGGGGCGGGAGGGACACAGAGGCACCACACTCCGCCTATGCCACAGGCCTGGGCTGCCTGGGACCTGGGCCTCTTCCCTCCCTCGGAGCCCTCAACCCCTGAGCCCCTGGCAATTCACAAGAGCCAGCTAGCGGAGCGGGCGTTGTGTGGTGATGTTGTCTGGGGCCTCTGGGGTCTCAGGTTTGCGTTTGAGCCAGGTGGCGCAGAAGGGAGGGAATGGCCAGGTGGGGGGCCGCCCGAGGGTGGGGAAGGGGTGCTGAGAATCCGGGGGGCCCCTAAGGCCTGGCCTGGCGGATGCTGCTGCTCGCTCCCACCCATTTTGCAGTGAGCAGCGGGACTTGGTGTGGTGTGCCTTTCTTTGGTGTGCTTTGGTGGGGTGTGGTGTGGCGTGGTGTGGCGTGGTGAGGGGTGGTGAGGGGTGGCGTGCAGAGATGCTGCGAAGTGCGGTGCCATGCGGTGCGGTGACCTGTGGGATGGAGGGGGTGGTTGGCGTGGGAGCAAGCCGCAGCAGCCTGCAAGAGTACCGGGATCAGAGAGCGCCAGGGCTTGCGGCACTCCGGGGTGCCTGGGGCCTGTTGCGCGGCCCTCGCCACCGACCCGGGGCCCTCCCCTCGGAGGACGGCAGCGGGAGGCAGGCAGTCAAGAAGGCAGGCAGGCTGG